>NC_057723.1:76066702-76092752 GCF_004010195.1 Chiloscyllium plagiosum
GGAGGAGAGGGGATCTAATTGAGGTATACAAGATAATGAGAGGCATAGATAGAGTCAATAGCTAGAGACTATTTCCCAGGGCAGAAATGGCTAACACGAGGGGTCATAGTCTTAAGCTGGTTAGAGGAAAGTATAGAGGGGATGTCAGAGGTGGGTTCTTTACACAGAGAGTTGTGAGAGCATGGAATGCGTTGCCAGCAGCAGTTGTGGAAGCAAGGTCATTGGGGACATTTAAGAGACTACTGGACATGCATATGGTCACAGAAATTTGAGGGTGCATACATGAGGATCAGTGGTCGGCACAACATCGTGGGCTGAAGGGCCTGTTCTGTGCTGTACTGTTCTATGTTCTATGAATAGAGAATCATAAGTCTTGATGTTTATGATATCTTGTAGCACAACATATTGTAACTATCAGTCACATATGAAAGGTTGTGCAATACTTATAAAATCTGCCAAAATCTAAATGATTTATTTTATATGGGTATATGCTTTGCAAATATCTTTTGAATGAATGTTGGTCTCAAATACAGGCTATTTCATATATATCCCAAATCTCAAGGAGAGTATGGGAAGAAAATAATATTTTGAAATGTCGAATGAGTTTTTAAAAATATCAGAGACCGGAAGAGACAGGTTGTTTATTTAAATCCATTATTGACGTTGTCTGCGTGACATTTGGGGGGATGAACCTGAACAACATTTATTAGAATTGCAGACATCTTCATCAAATGTTATCCTGGAGGAAAGACAAGAGTCAAAAAAGGGACATACTGTCTGCAAGGCATTTATCCCGAACTTTATCATGTCATTTCACATGCTTGTAGAATTACTTTCAATACCTTGCCTTTTTTACTTGGTATTTCTTGCTCATGGACAACTACTTTTACAATCATAGAATCCCTACAGTCTAGAAGCAGGCCATTCAGCCCATTGAGACCATGCCAACCCTCCGCAGAGCATCCCACCCAGACTCACCCTGCGATAACCGTGGCTAATCCACCTGGACTACACAGCCCTGAACACTATGGGGCAATTTCGCTCAGCCAATCCACCCTAACCTGCACATCCTTGGACACAATGAGGCAATTTAGCACGGCCGATCCACCCTAACCTGTACATCCCTGAACACTAGGGGGCAATTTAGCACGGCCGATCCACCCTAACCTGCACATCCTTGGACACAATGAGGCAATTTAGCACGGCCGATCCAACCTCAACTGTACATCCCTGAACACTAGGGGGCAATTTAGCATGGCCAATCCACCCTAACCTGCACATCCCTAGACACTATGGGGCAATTTAGCAAGGCCAATCCACCCTAACTTACACATCCCTGGACACTCTGGGACAATTTAGCATGGCCAATCCACCCTAACCTGTACATCCCTGAACACTATGGGACAATTTAGCACAGCCAATCCACCCTAACCTACACACCTCTGGACATTATGGGGCAATTTAGCACGGCCAATCCAACTAAACATGCATATCTTTGGACTGTGGGAGGAAACCCATGCAGACACGTGGAGAATGTACAAATGCCATTGAACCTGAGTCCTGATGCTGTGAGGCAGCAGCGCTAACCACTGACCTACTGTGCTGCAAAATCATGAATAAATACATCCGATGTATTTTTTAATCAGACTTTTTGTATCCTGATCTACACTCCTGCAAACAAACTTCTTGTGAGTGATGGGCCTGAACTTCAGGCTGGCACAGAGGTAGCAAATCAGAATTTCCCATCCCTGGCGGCACGGTGGCACAGTGGTTAGCACTGCTGCCTCGCAGTGTCAGAGACCCGGGTTCAATTCCCGACTCAGGCGACTGACTGTGTGGAGTTTGCACGTTCTCCCCGTGTCTGCGTGGGTTTCCTCCGGGTGCTCCGGTTTCCTCCCACAGTCCAAAGATGTGCAGGTTAGGTGAATTGGCCATACTAAATTGCCCGTAGTGTTAGGTAAGGGGTAAATGTAGGGGTATGGGTGGGTTTCGCTTCGGCGGGTCGGTGTGGACTTGTTGGGCCGAAGGGCCTGTTTCCACACTGTAATCTAATCTAATCTAATACGTGTAAAGCGAAAGGGATAAAACAAACTGATTTAATTGAACCCTTTCCGCAAATTATCTCTCTTTTTCTTTTAAAGTAAAGCCTGCCATTTGCCACTTTGCTCGCCATCCAAAATCAAAGTATGGCAAAAAAAAAACCAAAAAGAACTGCGGATACTGTAAATCAGAAACGAAAACAGAGATTACCGGGAAAGCTCAGCAGGTTTGACAGCATCTCTTAGAATCCCTACAGTGTGAAAGCAAGCCATTTGGCCCAACAAGTCCACACCAACCCTCCAAAGAGTAATCCACCCGAACCTATTCCCTTACCCTATGTTTATCCCTGACTAATGCACCTAACTCAGACCGGTATGGCCATAATAAATATAAAATCTCTACATTGTGGAAGCAGACCCTTCAGCCCACACTGACTCTCCAAAGGGCATCCCACTCACACTGCCCTACCTCATAACCTTGCATTTCCCTTGGTTAATCCATCTAGCCTGCATCATCCCTGGACCCGGTGGTCAATTTAGCATGGCCAATCCACCTAACATGCTCACCTTTGGTCCGTTGGAGGAAACGGGAGCACCCAGAGGAAACCCACACAGACAGGGGGCAAATGTGCAAACTCCACACAGACAGTCACCAGAGGTGGGAATCAAACCTGGGACCCTGGTGCTGTGAGGCAGCAGCGATAACCACTGAGCCACAATTTTTTGAATAAGCGCAGGTCTGAAAATAAATGCAACCCAAAGGCAGAAGAAACATCTGCTGAGTTCAACAGAGTATATTTTGGCTGTTTTAAAACTGTTGGATTTTGAGAAAAATGGATAAGATCTGTTTAAATGTCATGCCTTCATTTAAATAAAATCCTCCTCAATTTAAATTTGAAAGAAAACAGGATTAATCTGTCGGTGTGAGTTAAAACCATCATTTCCTAGACTACTTTGAATGATAGACCATCAGTTGAATATTTGAATGAAAGCCATGACTGTGCTTTCCACAGTATCAAGGATTGTTATTATTGCTGAGGTTAGTATGAATGCTTAGTTGAGTTTTAACATCTACAAAAGCGCCATCTTAGCAAAGAGGTTGAATTCACATGTTTTCTTCAGTAGCTAAAGCTGAAAGTGCTTTTGGAATGAAGAAGGATGAGAGGTGACTTGATAGAGGTGTACAAGATGTTGAGAGGCGTTTTAGAGTGAATAGTCAGAGACTTTTTCCCAGGGCAGAAATGGCTATCACTAGGGGGCATAATTTTAAGGTGATTGGAGGAAGGTTTTGGGGAGATGTCAGAGGTAGGTTCTTTACATAGAGAGTGGTGGGTGTATGGAATGCACTGCCAGCAATGGTAGTAGAGTCAGATACATTAGGGACAATAAAGCGACTTTTGAATCGGCACATGGATGATAGTAAAATGTAGGGTATGCAGGTTAGTCTGATCTTAGCGTAGGATAAAAGGTCAGTGCAGCATCAAGGCTGAAGGGCCTGTACTGTTCTATGTTCTGAAGATGTTACAAAATAATTAGCTGTCTTTGATAAAGGAACTAAAAAGAAGTTTGTTTGTTTTGAAATGTTGAGATTTAAAGGCTTCCGCTGGGTTTCAGAAATGGGAGTTCACTGTCATAAAAACATATCTATGAGTGAGAACTGTATTTGATTGTGAGGACATCTTTCTCATCATCACCTATCTTCTGAGATCCATCCAGAGTGATTGGCAATGGACATGGCTTAGGGATATGGTCCTCTTGCAATGTCATAAGACAGATTAATTGGTGGGTAAGAGATGTGGGGTGCTCTGGAGGGGCCATGCGAGAGTGTTGAGGGGGCATAGGCTGGGATGGAGGGTCCATGGGCAAAATGAAGCATGAGTGGCAGGTAGACAGGGTAGTGAAGAAGGCATTTGGTATGCTTACCTTTTTTGGTCAGTGCACTGAGTATAACAGTTGGGAGGTTGTGGCTGGTTAGGCCACTTTTGGAATATTGCTTTCAGTTCTGGTCTCCTGCTATAGGAAAGATGTTGTGAAGCTTAAAGGGTTCAGAAAAGATTCACAAGGATGTTGCCAGGGTTGGAGAGTTTGAGCTATAGGGAGAGGCTGAACAGCCTGGGGCTGTTTTCCCCCAGTGTTGGAGGCTGAGGGATGACCTTATAGAGGTTTATAAAACATCGAGGGGCATGGTTTAGGGGGAATAGTCATTGTGTTTTCCCTGGGATGAGGGTGTCCAATTCTAGAGGGCATAGTTTATGGTGAGAGGGGAAAAATTTAAAAGGGACCTAAGGGATAAGTTTTTCATGCAGAGGGTGGTGTGTGTATGGAATGAGGTGTCAGAGGAAATGGTGGAGTTACAACGTTTTAAAGACATCTGGATGGTTACATGAATAGGCAGGGTTTATGGGGATATGGGCCAAATGCTAGCAAATAGGACTAAATTAATTTAGCATATCTGGTTGGCATGGACGTGTTGGGCTGAATGGTCTGTTTCCATGATGTACATCTCTAAGACTCTAAGGGACATGGGTAGCAGATGAGGAGGGGGGCTGAGATGATGTAGGCTGTGGTGAGGGGTGTGAGAGATGATGGTTAGAGAACCTATCAATTTCTAAAACAACTGGGACTATGTCTTGGATATCTAGGAGAGGCGCCTGACCAGCCCAGCTTGGCAATATTCCATCCCTGACATCACCTCTATAAAGCATCCAGGCTCTGACTTGATCCTGCTGTATGGGATGAATAGTGGGTGTAAACTTCCTTCAAATTGAGTTGGGACATTTTCCTATTTGAGCAACCCTCCCATAGTAGCAAATAGCTGACCCTATCTCTATCTCCCCACCCCCTGTACAAAAGTGCAAGAAAATAACTTGCGAGTTGGCTATTCCTCGACATTGGTGCAAGCTGGGAAATTACTTATAGGAAGATGCACCCAGTAAGAACTGACTTTGAAAATGCTTACTTGCTGTTCTAATTCAGACAGGGTAGCTCAGAGGGAATAAGAGAGAGGAATGGTTACAGCACCTATGTTTCCCTCTGTTTTTACTATGAATCATTATTCATGGAAAATTCAATCCAAAACTGTACAAACTGAAGCAGACAACAGAAAAGTAAATTACGAGCATGTTTCCAGTAACCCAGTCAAACACGCAATTACTTTAGCAGCCTGGCGATGGAAGCCCTCCAAGGATATGCTCAATGTCTCCTGGAAAGAAATGTAATATTCTCACCAACAGGCTCAGGATCCCTTGCTCAGGAGCCTCCAGACTGGACACCTGCAAAGGTGCCAACCACTCCGAGTGTCTCCAACATGCCCTGGTGGATGCTAAGTGTAAACAGTGGAAGGAACATTTAGAATTCTAGGCATATTAAGTACCTTCTCTTGAGAGTGTATGGGCCCATTCTATGGGAGCAGGGAGGGGCGGGAGCTTCAGTATGGAATCTGGAACAAGGAAGAAGACAGGGAGGGTTTGACCAACTTTGGGTTGAGTTGGGCAGCCACCTGAGGCACTATGGGCACTGCCTGAAAAAGGTACTCGCTTCTGTCCTGCCCTTGTAAAGACATAATCTGTCCATCCCAACCCATTGCCCACTTAATCATATTGTGGCATGTGTTGAGTAATACTGGGGTAAATTGAGCTTTGAACAAGCTCAGTCAATTCTTAATTATTTACTTACACAGAGTGGGCAGACTGCCTCATGCACAAGACTGTCCAACCTCTATATGGCTGAGCTGAACCTTCCTGAAAACATGAAGAAAGTCTTAATATTACTTCCAGAGCTTAATGCTGATGCTTCCACCATCTCTCATACCACTTCAGAGCACCACCTTCCCTCTCTTTGCTGCTGGAAACAATTGACAAGAAATAACAAGTGGCTTGATATCAGCTCAGAATGATACCATGTGTGGTTCTAATGATCACATGGGACTGAATAATCCAGCATCACTCTTATATTATAACCTGACATTTTGATGGCCAAAGTAATCCAGTTGGTTACCTCATGGGATTATACCGTCTGTCAGTCATTTGGATATTCTGTGAATTTAAAGTGTCATTGAAAATATGTTTACAGCAATAAGTAACTTAAATGCTTTGAGAGTGTTCCTGAAGACCTCCTTCTAACAAACAATTCTTTACCGCATTAAAAATAAATTTGTCAAATTGTGGTTGAATGTTTTCCGTTCTGCTGTCAGTTTCAGTTAGGTGCCCTGTTTTGAACTTTGCTAAAAAGCAGTTCCCTTTCCTTTCCTATTGTAGGCACCACTGCACAAGTGTAGGTGAATCTCAGTCGCCATTTTTAATGGTAGCTCCCTGTCTCCTGCATCGGGAACTTGTATTCCCATCAGGAACAGGAAGGTGGAGACGTACACAATAAAATTACATTCACAAGGGAAGTGGCAGTGAGAGAACTACTGGAGCAGCGGGATAACAAGTTCCCATCTTCTGTCACACCTAATCTTGGGATCAAGATTATTGCTTTGAGTATAGGAGTTGGAATGTCATGTTGAGGTTGTACAGGACATTGGTGAGGCCTCTTCTGCAGTACTGTGTGCAGTTCTGGTCTCCCTGTTATGGAAAGGATATTATTAAACTGGAGAGGGTTCAGAAGAGATTTACCAGGATGTTGCCAAGAAATGGAGGATTTGAGATAGAAAGAGAGGCTGGATAGGCTGGGACTTCTTTCATTGGAGCGTAGGAGATTGAGAAGTGGCCTTATCGAGGTTTATAAAAACATGAGGGACATGGATGAGGTGACTGGCATGTGTCTTTTCTCTAGCGTGGAGGACTTTAAGACTGGGGGCATTTTTTTCTAAGTGAGAAGAGAAAGATTTAAAAAGACATGAGGGGTAATGTTTTTACACAGAGAGTGGTTCCTGGGTGGACTGAACCTCCCGAGGAAGTGGTGGATGTGGGTATGGTTAAAATGTTTGAAAGCCATTTGGATAAGTACATGAATAGGTAAGGTTTGGAGGGATATGGGCCAGGAGCAGGCAGGTGGGGCTAGTTTATCTCAGGATAATGAACAGCATGGATTAATCGGGCTGAAGGGTCTGTTTCTGTACTGCGTAGTTCTATGACCCTACAAGCGTTTAGTGAGATAATTGATGTATCAGCTTTAATTTTCCAAAATTCCCTCAATTCAGAGAAGCCTGCATGAGATTGAAAAATAGTGAGTGTAACATGTCTTTTCAGAAAAGGGTGGAGACAGGAAATTGCAGATGAGTTAGCTTCACAGATTCACAAAAATATTACAATGCAGAAGGGGGCCATTCAGCCCACAATCTCTGTAGTGAGCTCTTCAAATGAGCATTGTGATTT
This sequence comes from Chiloscyllium plagiosum, assembly GCF_004010195.1. NCBI lineage: Eukaryota > Metazoa > Chordata > Chondrichthyes > Orectolobiformes > Hemiscylliidae > Chiloscyllium > Chiloscyllium plagiosum. The sequence goes on from NC_057723.1 coordinate 76,074,060, forward strand.
CGTGCCATTCTCACGCCTGTTCCCCACAACCTTGCATATTGCTTCTTAGTGAGTTTTGAGAAGATTTGTAGCTCAGGTTGAGATTTTGGATGTAGGTTTGCTCGCTGAGCCGGAAGGTTCACTTCCAGACATTTCGTCACCCTACTAGGTAACATCTTCAGTGGACCTCAGGCAAAGCACTGCTGAAAATTCCTGCTTTCTATTTATATGTTTGGGTTTCTTTGGGTTGGTGATGTCATTTTCTGTGGTGAAGTCATTTCCTGTTCCTTTTTTCAGGGAGGTGGTAGATGGGGTCTAACTCGATATGTTTGTTGATAGAATTCCGGTTGGAATACCATGCTTCTAGGAATTCTCATGCATGTCTTTGTTTGTCTTGTCCTAGGATGGATGAATTGTCCCAGTCGAAGTGGTGTCCTTCCTCATCTGTGTGTAAGGATACTAGTGAGAGAGAGTCATGTCTTTTTGTGGCTAGTTGGTGTTCATGTATCCTGGTGGCTAGTTTTCTGCCTGTTTGTCCAATGTTGCTTCTGCTTAAGTGACCATCTAATATCTTTCTGAGTGCCTCAGTTGAACCAAGTTTCCAGGCTGTGCAATCTAAACCTGAACCACTCGTTATGTTCAAAAGACTTTCCTTATGGTGCAATTGCCTGTCAATTCAAATCACTTCAAATCCAAAGATATGCAGGTTACCGTGAATTGGCCATGCTAAATTGCCCTTCGTCTTCAGGGATGTGTAGGCTAGGTGCATTAGGAGAATGTAGAGTGATAAAATAGGGGAATGGGTCTGGGTGGGATACTCTTTGGAGGATAAGTGTGGACTTGTTATGCCAAATGGCCTGTTTCCATACTATAGGGATTCTAATGCTAAAAAAAACCATATGAAACCTGTGCTTTCCCATTCTCCATCCTTTTACATGCAGGAACAGCTTCTGCTTATCTACTCTATCCAGCCCACTCATGATTTTGAAAACTTCTATCGGATCTCTTGGCCTATTTCCCCTGAAAGGAAACATTTCCAACTTCTCCAGTTTATCCTTATAGCTAAAAATTTCTCATCCCTGGAATGACTTATAAATCTCCTTTTCACTCTCTCCAACGCATTCACATTCTTCCTGTTATGTAGAGCCTGGGACTGTACACAATACTCCAGCTGAAGTCTAACAGGTATCTTGCTCAACTTCAACACTGTACCTTCCTCTTGTTCTCCAGCATCTCAATAACAATGCAGTCTGCTTTATAAACTACTCTCTTCAACTGTCCTTCCAACTTCAATCATCTGTGCACAAGTAAACACAAGTCCCTCTGCTCCTGCAAACATTTGAGAACTGTATCCCCTTTTTTATATTGTCGGTCAAAGTTCTTCCTGCCAAATGCACTGTCTCCCTCTTCGCTGCTTTGATCCACCCAGTCCACCAACTTGTCTATGTCACTTTGATGTTCTACACCCTCCTCCTCATTGATAAAAATCCCACAACACCAGGTTATAGTCCAACAGGTTTATTTGGAAGTACAAGCATTCAGAGCGCTGCTCCTTCGTCAGGTAGCCAGTGGAGCAGGATCATAGGACTTAGAGCTTATAGTAAAAAAAATCAAAGGGTTATACAACTGATGCGATGTATTGAACAAACTTAGATTGCTGTTAAGTCTTTCACCACTTAGAATGGGCCTGCAGGTTTTGATTGCTTAATATGTAAATCCCAGAATTTCTTTCAAGTCACAGTCCTGAGATAACTGACAATGCTTCCAAATTTATCATCCACAAAGAATAAAATTATCTCCTGCACACCAAGATCCAGATCGTCAATATACATAAAAGGAGCAAGGATCCCAATGCTGACCCCTGGGAAACTCTAAGTCTTCCTGCAATCTGAAAAATATTCATTAGCCATTATTATATTTTGTATCCGTCAGCCAATTTTATATCCATGTTGTTGCTGTCCCTTTTAATTCATGAGTAACAATTATTCTCCTATTCTCAACAATCTATTGTGTGGCACTGGATCAAACCTTTTGGAAGTCCATGTTTACCACAGTCACAGGAGTACCCTCATCAACCTTTTCTGTTACCTCCATAAAGAACTCCAGTAATTCACTTCAACATGATTTGCCCGTTAGAAATTCATGTTGGCTCATGTGACTCCTAATTCTATCTCAAATAATTATTTCGAGAAGCTTTCCCATCGCTGAACTTGAACTGTCTCTTCTATAAATGATTTCATAGAATCCCTACAGTGTGGAAGGAGGCCATTTGGCCCATCGAGCCCACATTGACCCTACAAAGAGCAACTCACCCCGACCCTCACCCCATCGCTGTAGCACTGTAACCCACCAAGCCTGCACATTCCCGAATGCTATGGGGCAATTTAGCATGGCCAATCCAACCTAACCTGCATATCTTTGGACTGTGCGAGGAAACCCACACAGATACAGGGAGAATGCGCAAGATCCAGGCAGGCAGTCACCCAAGGCTGGAATCGAACCAGGGTCCTTGGTACTATGAGGCAACAGTGCTAACCACTGAGCCACCATGGTAGGCTTACCATTTTGTGCAAGAGTGTGATGTTTACAATTCTCCTGTCTTCTGGCACCTCCACTGAGTCGAGGGATAGCTAAAGGTTTATGCCTACTGGCCCTGTATTTCTGCTCTACTTTCCTTCAATATCCTTGGATGCATCTCATCTAGTCCTGGTTTCTCAACTGGTCTAAATTTTGAACCTTTCCAGTGACAGAGCTTCCTCTGCTGTAACCATGGCCTGGGTATCATCTACCTCCTTGTTAAAGACAGACGCAAAATATTCATTTAATACCTCAGCCATGCCATTTGCCTCCATGGACATATCCAATGTTTTTGTCCATAATCAGCCCTATTCCCGACAGGAACAAATTATTGCTTGTGCTGGAATATTTACTGAAAACAACAAAAATGCTGGAGATCACAGCAAGTCAGGCAGCAACCACAGAGAGAGAGAACAAGCTAACGTTTCGAAGTTAGATTACTCTTCATTGAAACATTAGCTTGCTCCTGCTGCCTGACCTGCTGTGATCTCCAGCATTTTTATATTTCCTACCCTAATCCATCTTTTGCCATTCATTTATACTTATAAGATGATAGAAGTTTTTAGGAATCCCCATTTTGCTGGCTGCTAGTCTTTTCTCTTAGATCCTCTTTGCTTCTCTAAAATGCTTCCTCATCTTCCCTCTGAACTTTCTAAATATTCCTGAATGTTCTTGTTTGTATTTTCTACCTGACACCAATCGTGCACACATTTTTACTTCATTACCTTGCAGTTATCAATCTCACAACTGGTGATACAATTACCACTGTCACCTAACCATTCCTCCAATAATACTAGACTCACTAGGCCCACCTCATTCCAAAGAACAAAATTCATCAGTGCATCCCTTCTTGTTGGACTGGGACACACTGAACTGCAAAATTCTCCTGAATTCAATTGAAGAGCAGTTTCCCTCTGCTGCCCCTTACAGTAGCAGTATCCCAATCTATATCTGGGTAATTAATATCCCCCATTATAACTGCTTTCCGGACAACCGGAAGCGGCAGGGACAGGCCACTATAAATGCCGGAGGAAACACCACAGAAGCGCTTCACAGGAGGCTCCCAAGCACTGAGGATGTCACCTAGACAGGGGACGAAACGTCTGCAACAAAAACTTCCAGCTCGGCGAACAGAACCACAGCAACGAGCACCCGAGCTACAAATCTTCCCACAAACTTTGAATAACTGCTTTCCTTGCAGATTTGTCCCTGTACATCCCTTCAACCGGCTCTTGGTCAATGGATCACTCTACACCCTTTAATCTTACCTAGACCAGTCAAACAACACCAGGTTTATTTGGAAGCACTAGCTTTCGGAGTGCTGCTCCTTCATCAGGTAGCTAAGGAGCAGCGCTCCTGAAGCTTATACTTCCACATGAATCTGTTGCACTGTAAACTGACGTTGTGTAATTTTTAACTTTGCCCACCCCAGTCCAACGCTGACACCTCCACATCATTCCTGATGAAGGGCTGTTGCCCGAAATGCCGACTCTCCTGCTCCTCGGATGCTGCCCTGACCTGCTGTGCTTTTCCAGCACCAAACTCTCGACCTCCACTTCATAGACAAAGTGATTATATTCTTGAACATTCCAAGATATGTTCCTTCTCCAGCACTCCTTAGCCAGTACTGCTATCCATGCTCCTTTCCTTCATTTTCTATACTTTCTGAACACCATGTCCCCAGGAATATTTAACATCCAGCTATGTCCTTGCTTGTGCCAGATTACTGATATTGCCATATTTCCGCATGGTATGTTGTTCTGTAACTCCTGAATATTATCTATTATACTCTGTGTATTAACACATATAGCATAAACTCTGATTTAAACATTATTAATTTCTCCCTCACTTTGACTTCACCTATTAACTTACTATGCTATATGCTTGTGTTATCTATCTCTCTGAGTATTTTATGAACCCTGTTATTATTTGCTGATATTTTCCTCTGATCTCGATGCCATTGCCAAATTAGTTTAAAGTCCTCTGAACAACACTAGCAAAGTGCCCCACCAGGGGCTCAGTCCCGGCTCCTTTCAGTGTATACCCATGCCATCTTCTCCAGCGTCAGTCCCAGTGTGTTAGGAATCAACAGCCCTCCCTCCTAAGTCATCTTTCCAGCCACACACTAATCTGTCTTATCCTTCTGATTCTGTATTCACTTGCATGTGATACTGGGAGAAACCCAGAATGTACCACGTTTAAAGTCCTGCTTGCTAATTGTCTACCAATCTCCCTAAATTCAGATTGAAGAACTGTACCCCTCTTCCTACCTAAGGCATTAATACCAGCGCGGATCATGACATCTATCTGTTCATGTTCCTCCAGAAGGAACACCCTGTAGCTACTCTGATGCATCCTTGACCCTGCATGAGGAAGCAGTATACCATCCTGCAGTCTTGTTGAAGGCCACAGTAAAGCCTCTCTGATACAATGAATCCTCTGTCTCTATAGCTCTCCCTTTATTCCTGCTTCCCCACCTGTGTAGCTGAGCCACTCATAGTGCTGCACACACAGAGTTAGAGAATCATCGAGATGTACAGCGTGGAAACAGACCCTTCAGTCCAAAGGCTTGATTAGGTCCTAACCTAATCTAGTCCCATTTGCCAGCACTTGGTCCATATCCCTCTAAACCCTTCCTATTCATATACCCATCCAGATGCCTTTTAAATGCTGTAATTGTACCAGCCTCCACCACTTCCTCTGGTAGCTCATTCCAAACACGCACCACCGCTCTGACCCTAAACTTATGCCCTCTAGTTCTGGACTCCCCAACCCCAGAGAAATGACTTTGTCTATTTACCCTACCCGTGCCTCTCATGATTTTACAAACCTCGACAAAATCCCTCAGCCTCTGACACTCCAGGGGAAACAGCCCTAGCCGATTCAACCCTATAGGTCAAACCCTCCAACCACAGCAACACCCATGTAAATCTTTTCTGTTCTGACCTTGAGAAGACAGCATCTTCATCAGTTTCCTAAATGGGAACCGATATTGTGAACAGGATACGGGAGATTGCTTCATTAAGTCTCTGTTTCACTTGGACGGCCCGGTATTCACCCATTCGTTTTCTGTCTCCAGGCCTTCAGGATGCTGTGTCACTATCTCTCTGACCTGATGAAGGGGCAGCGCTCTGACAGATTGTGATTTTAAATAGACCTGTTTGATTAGACCGATGTCTCTCTGAATGGGCTACCTGTGTGTGTCTCAGTCTTGTGGATGTGCCACAGTGGGTTCAGCCACTCCTCGAGCTCTGAAAAGTGGTTCTCAAGCCTTTGCCGCTGGGTGGGCATTTCATGCACCTGTACTTGCCCAGGACACTGGTATGGTCCATGACTTACTGCACATTTGTGGTACTATGGTAGCTCAATGGTTAGCACTGCTACCTCACAGTGCCAGTGACCTTGGTTCGATTTCAGCCTCGGGCATCTGCCTGTGTTTGAGTTCGCACATTCTTCCCGTGTCCGGGAGCCCTGGTTTCCTCCCACAATCCAAGGATGTGCAAGTTAGGGTGGGTTGGCAATACTCAATTCCCCATAGTGTGCAGGCTAGGTGGGTTAGCCATGGGGAATACAGGGCTATGGGAATGGTCAGTGTAGACTCAATGAGCCAAATGCCCTATTTCCACACTGTCGGGATTCTATGATTATTGCACGTGTAAGATCAGGCAGAAATTATTGCTGAAGACCTTACAGCAGGGCATTTAGAAAAACCCAAGGTGATCATGGAAAGTAACTACAGCTTTTTGAAAAGGGTATAATTTTGAACTAACTTTTGGAGTTCTTTGAGGAAGCTTCATGTCCTGTGGATACAGAGGAACAAGCAGATGTACTGTTTTTAGATTTTGAAAAGGGCACAACAAAGGTGTCTGTTGAAAGTAAAAGCTTATGTTTTAACATCGGCATGGGTATAAGATTAACTGGCTCATAGGAAACAGAGAGCAGTTTTCTTTTCATTTTTTGGTTAGCAAGACATATCGAATGGTGTGCTAGAGGGATCCCTCATGGGGCCTCAATATTTTATAATTTATAGGTTTCCCTCCCATCGTAAGGATGTTGTGAAACTTCAAAGTGTTCAGAAAATATTTACAAGGATGTTGCCAGGGTTGGAGGGTTTGAGCTACAGGAAGAGGCTACATAGGCTGGGGCTGTTTTCCCTGGAGCGTCAGAGGCTCAGGGGTGACCTTACATGAGGGGCATGGATAAGGTCTTTTCTTCAAAGTAGGGGAGTTCTAAACTAGAGAGCATGGGTATAAGGTGAGAGGGAAAGATTTAAAAGGGATCTGAAGGGTAAATTTTCCTGCAGAGGGTGGTGTGTGTATGGAAAGACGAAGTGATGGAGGCTGGTACAATTACAATATTTAAAAGGCAACTGGGTGGGTGCATAAATAGAAAGGGTTTAGAGGGATATGGATCAAAATACTGGTAAATGGAACTAGATTTGTTTAGGATATCTAGTCAGCATAGATGAGTTGTACTGAAGGCTCTGTTTCCATGCTGTACATCTCTATGACTTTATAATTCTATCCACACTGCTTTACTTTCATCGGAAAAGTTCCATTTTTGGAAAAAGACTTAAATCATACCCCATGCCTTGTAACCCTGCACTTCCCATGGCTACTCCATCTAGCTTGCAATCCCTGGACACTATGGGGTAATTTAGCTTGGCCAATCCACCCTAAATGCCCTGCTGTAAGGTCTTCAGCAATAACCTGAACATCTTTGGATTATGGGAGGAAACCAGAGCACCCAGAGGAAGCCCACACAGATACAGGAAGAGCATGTAAAGTCTGCACAGACAGTCACCCAAGGGTGGAATTGAACTCAGGTCTCTGGTGCTGTGAGGCAGCAGTGCTAACCACTGAGCCACCCTTGTCAGGTACATTAAAGAATTGAGGAATAGCGTTAAAGTAAGGGCACAATCTGCAATTTGCTAAATTGCCCATAGTGATAGGTATATTAGTCAGGGGTAAATGTAGGGGAATGGGTCAGGGTGGGTTATTCTTCGGAGGGTTAGTATGGACTTGTTGGGCCAAAGGGCCTGTTTCCATACTTTAGGGAACTTAATCTAATCTATATAAATGTGCCTTTTTGCTTTAGTCCTTTACCATGTTAACGCTTGCGTCTAGGTCTTGTTGAATGCACTGATGGTGCAGCATGATGGGCCATTTCTTTGTAGCTGTCCTCAAACACTTTGCAAACCCGAGGTAGAGATGAAGAGGCGGTATTCTTCAGGGCTCAGCCTGGATGTGCACCTCGGTGTGAGAAGTTGGAACAAATAGTGAACAAGGTGTGAGGCACCTGCATTGGTTATAAAATTCCAGGATGCACGTACTGGGGAGTCAATTTACTCAAAGCGAAACCACTTACCATGGCAGACTGAATAAACGTGCCAAGTATTCTGATATGTCCATGTCGACCACGATCTCCTTGAGCACATTCTTGGTTAGAGCTGGGTCGAATTGAACTAACAGCTGACTCCCACCGTGCTGTTTAGTGAGGGGGCAGGAGTAGACGGAGCAGGAAATCAACTCAAGTACTTTCCAGCAACACCTGCTGGAATAGTGCGTTCACACGGGACATTAAGTCAGAAAAGATTGGCCTTGATCGTTGCGTTTGAATAACTTTAAGTCTTAAGGATGGGCACTGGTCTGCGGAGCTAGAAATTATCTGGGCGTCCATAGAACCATATCTGTGAGCATCGTCAGAAAGACAAGGAGAACTGGCAACAGATTATGTGCAGAACAATGGGGCCAGGTAATTGGGGATTACATGGCCAAATTATTGAAATTCTTCTGTTGATATTAAAACCATGAGAAATCAGCATCAAGAGTTCTGGGAGATTGAGGTCCAGTATGTTATGACTAGTTTCTGTTGAAACTAACCCAATTTGGCAACTTTGGGTCTGCGTTTGAAACCAGTTGAGACAAGGCTATGAATTGCCAGTAGCTTCTCTGCATGAGAAGCCCAGAGGTGCTTTCAGACTGTTCCAGTTGGCAGAGCGAATGTGACATCATCCAGTAACATATCCAGACGGTTTCACAATGAAGAGACAAGTTCAGGGAGGGAGAAGCCAAGCCAGCAAAATATTCCGTTTTCACATGCCCGATAAGGACAAAAACACCACCAAATGGATCCTTTGTTTGTTCGTCAGGACCTAGTTTATATCAAAAATCATTAGGGCCAGAGCAAAGACTCATGTTGTTTGGTTAATTATCTAATGCAAAAGTCTCTGTATTATCCCATGTTGTTCTCATACTGGGCCAGAGAGCTCGACATTTTGTAACCACAACATTCCTCAATGCGCATTGAGAATAATATTCAAGCCTTTGTGTTACTGGAGAAAGTTTAAGCAAAGTAAGCTGGTGATTTTAACAATCAAACTGGGACTGAATATTTATGCAAATTGAACCCTGGCTGGTTGGGTGTAAAAGAGCAAACTCACCCGACAAATAAAACATATTTTAAAAATTCTACTTTCAGATTTTTCACGCATTATGGTGCACCTCCTGTTTTGATAACTAAACAGCTCAAGAAACTAAACTGTGAAACTGTTGACCACCAGCATCCCTCAGTGACTGAATATGAAATCATATATTTTTTGGGATATTCATTGGAGCTTTAAGTATTAAATGCTGATTCTTCATAAATGTAAAAACTGCAAATGAGTAGCATTTATATGAGAAATACAAGGATATATTCCTGCAAAATATGTACAGTATTTAGTTTTTAGACCTAACCATTTTAAAATCAGATGGTATACAGCGGTATCATTTAGATATACAATCCTATGGCCTGAAGTTTATCACTTAGTGCTGTCAGAAGAGCCTTAGAGAATTGTTTTAGAGTCATACAGATCTACAGCATGGAACTAGGCCCTTTGGCCCAACTCACCCATGCTGTTCAGTTTTCCCAATTAAACTGGCCCTGTTTGCCTGTTTTTGATCCATATCTCTCTCCAGCTATCCCATCCATGTACCTGTCTAAATATTTCTTAAATGACGATTTCTTCCACCACTACCTTTGCAGCCCGTTCCAGACACTCGTCATCCTCTGTGTGAAAACAAATTTCCCCTGTGGACCCTTGCATTTCTCCCCTCTCACCTTAGACCTATGCTGTCTAGTGTTACGCTCCCCTACTCTTTGTCCGAAGGCTCACTGAAGATGTTATCTAGTATGGTGACAAAACATCTGAAAATGAACCTTCCAGCTCAGTGAGCAAACCAACATCCAGTCCCCTACCCATTTTTCTGGGATAATGGAAACTGACTCATTCAGAGAATCATTTCATTTTTACATCTGTTTCTGACACAGTGATAAATAGTGAGAGAAGGATCTTCAGTTCTTGTACGTGAGAAAGAGAGAGCGAGATTCTCAACTTTTGGATGTATACACACGCACAAACACACACACAGACACACACTCACATATACACACACTCACACTCACACAGACACACACACACTCCTACACACACTCACACAGACACAAGCAAATGCACACACACTTGCACCCACACACACGCAGACACACATACAGACACACACACAAAGACAAACACACACACGCGCACATGTATACACACGCACAGACACAAGCAAATAAACACAGATACACACACAATCACATACACAGATACAGACACACGGACACACACACACATACACACAAACACAAGGCCCCCCAATCATGGTGAGAAGGAGATTCTCACTTTTTCCTGTTCCTGCCATAAACAAGGATTTCGACAGCAAACTGAACATGTTCTCAGCGGCAATAAACTTTGCATTCACGCTTACATCAGTTTGTTGAAGTGCAATAAACACTCGAAAGTGAGCCAGAGGAAATTCAAAAGATAATTATTTTTGCAGATTTAGCAGCAAAAACAGTGTGGATTTTAAATTACTACCAACTGTATCGCCTGCCCTTCCTCCTGCAGTATTGCAAATTAATAAAACCTGTATTTGTTGAGTGAATTCAGTTTAATATAAATCCACAGGCCTACAGGATATGCAAGCTTCTGTTTTCTAAATGCCAGACTTTCATGAGCTGTTTAGGTGCAAAGGCCATGTAATGCCCTACAGGATATTAGAACTGTTTAAACTGACTGCACTCTCTGATTAAGCTTTACCATTGCCTTTCTTTTCCTAGACACAATCATTTTTCCAAAGAAATTTTTATTTTTTTATGAGTGATCCTCATCAAAGAAGCCTGACTGGTTTATTTTCCTCAAGGGCATTCCCTCCTGGCTTTCTCTGAGATTGCTAGTGATTCTAAAACAGATTTTGATCATTATTTTCCTCTCATAAAGGCATAAGGTTGGGGTGGGCCCTGGCTGTTCAGTGAATTGTTCTCGGCAGTTGAAGTGAAGTGCCCATTCGATGTTCAACAGAGAGCCTTCAGTGTCAACTGCACATAAACTTTGCAATGTTCATCAATGGCAACTAGAGTTGTTCTTTTGTACAATTCTGCTTAGTCCACATGCTCGGACACAAGGTTGTCATTATCCAATAATGTCTCTCGTTTTATAAGAACCAGATTTTACATCCACAGTTAAGTGGCATCCATACTTTCCTGACAATTTTAAAATAAATAGATCTCCGCGTCGAAGTCTTTCTGACATGTAACCTTTATTCAACGAGCAGAATGTCAAACAACTCATGACTCCAAAGAAGAGAGTACACTTTGATAACTGCCCATTCGTTTTGATCATCTCACAGTCTCTGACTTGTGTTTACGTCAGTGTGTGTGTGTGTGTGTGTGTGTGTGATGGAAACCAGCTTTAGTTGTGAGGGGGTGGATATTTTGAGTTAAAGCTTCATGTGGTGGGAATGCATACTTTGAGAACACAATTGGGATTCAAAATCATTTGTGCCTGAATTTCCAAAGGCATCCGCAGTTATTCAAACCAGTGCTGGGATCACAGATTGAGGACATCCCTTTCATAGTGTTCTGAAGAATGCTTTGAGTTTGAGGTTGTCCTGGGTATCAAAGGCTGCAGAGCAAACTCACTGACACCACACTTTCCCTTGGGAAATTTGCTAGCTCAGTTGGATGGTTTGTGGTACAGAGTGCGTTCAATTCCTGCACCATTGAATCGCTACAGTGTGGACGCAAGCCATTTGGCCCATTGAGTTCACACTGACCCTCTGATATGCATCCCACCCAGACCTATATCCCCACTCTATCCTCATAAGCTTGCATTTCCCATGGCTAATCTATCTAGCCTGCATACTTTAACATGGCCAATCATCGAGCCTATTCATCTTTAGGTAATGGAGGAAACTCACGCAGACACGGGGAGAATGTGCAAACATCACACAGACAGTCCCCCGGTGCTGGAATCGAACTCAGGTCCCTGGAGCTGATAGAAGCCACCATGCCACCATTTGAGAGGTTATCACAAAGTACTCTCCTTTTCAACCTCACTCCTGGTCCATGGTAATGCTCAGATTAAATCACAACCAGTTGTCTCTGCCTAGTGAGAGTGCCCCTGTGATGACTTTATGGGTTCACTGTTACAATTGAGGCATCTCTGAACCACATTTCCTTTGAGTGTATCTTTCCACTAATATGGCTATTTTGTATGGTAAAATGGTGCTATTGGAGAAGGCTTGTAGATTTGTACAAACAATCTAACATGGCAATTATTTGACATAGTGCTGGCTGGTGACAACTCTCACCCAATCATGAAAAGTAAATAACATGTTGCTGCTGCCTCCAGCCATGCAAAAGAAGCAGTCTTTCCTTGCTTACAGGAGAAATAAAGCAGCCATTCATCCAACCTCAGAATTCGAACAGATTCTCTACACTGTGTAAATAGACTGTTCCACCTAGCAAGTCCACACTGATCCTTCGAAGAGCATCCCACCCAGACCCATTCCTCTACCCTAATCGTGCATTTCCAATGGCTAATCCACCTAGCCTGCCATACCCCTCAACACCATGGGAAATTAAGCATGGCCAATCCACGCTAACCTGCACATCTTTAGACTGTGGGAGGAAACCCACGCAGACACAGGGAGAATGTGCAAACTCCACACAGGCAGTCACCAGAGGCTGGTATTGAATCCAGGTCCCCAGTGCTGTGAGGCAGCAGTGCTAACCACTGAGCTACCATACCACCCTGAATTGCACAGAATTGATACAGCACAGGGAAAAGTTCATTGGTTTAGCTGTCTCCTCACAAGTGTCCTCACATTGTCAAAATTCTCTCTATTCCTTTGTCACCCATAACATATCCAGCTCTCTCATGAATGCGTCAATGTGGCACACGCCAATTGACCCTTTTTAGCGTAAGATCCACATTTCACAACTTTTCGAGTAAAGAAGGTTATCCTGAACTCAGTGCTGGATTTTATTGTCACTAACTGATAGGTGGGTAAGTGGAACTGAGTCCATGAAAAGATCAGCCGTGATCTTATTGAATGGGATAGCAGGCTCGATGGGCCAGATGGGCCTACTCCTCTCCTCGTTTTTATGTTCTTATGTTGAAAGCCTCCAAGTTTTTGAGTCACTACCCCTTCCCCCCACTCCAAGTGGAAACATACCCTGTTCGTCAATCCCATTGGACCCTTCCAACATCCTAAATCCTTGTCAGATGACCTATATTTTCATTGTGTGTTGAATCTAACCTGATAACTGTACCTCCTTGGTTCTGATTGCTTTTAAATTCAGGATATTTGGAACATTTCATAAGCCTCCATTGTAGCTTCCAACTGTTTATTAAATTATTCCAAGGTTTTTGTTGTTAACCTCCCTGTAGGTCTTTTTCATCTGTTGAACACTTGTGTGTACAGTAACGTCATAACACCTGATCTACATTGGATTATTTTTCCCAGTTTGAGCCAGAGTTTGTTGTTCCTCAGTCTGTAATTCAAGTGCTGTTTTATACTGGGTTGTTCTGCAGCATTACACACCCATATGAAGTGACTGTTAATCACATCCTTACAAACTTAAGATATTTCACACAAATCAAGTTACTGTTTTGGTGGCTACCTGGACTGCAATTCAAAACTTATGGGCAGTGCAAATCCAAAGCAATCTGGTGACTCCCAAGGCTAGAAATGAGCAGCCCAATGTGACCCTCCAGTTTGCTTTCCTTTAGGTAAACATTCACATTCTCCCCGTGTCTGTGTGGGTTCCCTCAGGGTGCTCCAGTTTCCTCCCACAGTCTGAAGATGTGCAGGTTAAGGTAGATTGACCATGATAAATTGCCCATGGTGACCATGGAGGAAGCTGGAGAGAAACCCATGCAGACACAGGGACCCACGTGCAAATCCATACGGACTGACATCTGAGGCTGGGATTGAACCCCTGAGACAGCAGTACTAACCACTGAGTCACCGTGCCAACCCTTATGTGCATTGTGAATACTACTTTCTATTTTGTGAAGCCAAGCCTGCCTGTTGTCTAGATCTTGCTGCATTTGGACATGGACTGCTTCAGTATATGCGGAGGTCATGAATTGTACTACACAATGTGCAACCATCAATGAACATCCCCATTTCTGACCACCGAATGGAAGGAAGGTCTTTGGTGAAGCAGTTGAAGATAGTTGGGCCTTGAACTCTGTCCAAAAGGAACTCCTGAAGTGATGTCCTGGAATTGAGATGACTGACCTCCAACATCTGGAAACATCATCACTTTTGCTAGGTATGAGCTAGCCACTGGAGGAGGCCTATGAACACCATTTATCTATTAAACCTCTGCATGTATTGATGAAAATGGAGTAATTCTATTAATGGAAATAGATGTAGATTTTGCCTCATTCAGATAATGGCTGTTAAACGTTAAAAGTTAAATATTGTTCATCCTTTAATTAACATGTCATCATCACTTGGTACCTAGTTTCATTTGGTCTTAGGTACCAGAGTAGACAGGCCTGACTAGTTTCTAACAGTGCTGGCCAGTTGGAGAGATGCATTCTTTGACTGAGACAGATAAGGAAGAGACCAGCGATTGGGGTGTCGTTTGGTGAACACCTTATTAGAAGGAAACAAAAATTACATGTAGTCTCCCAGCCATATCTTGCAATTGCACCAATGATAAAACAGGTGGCTCTAAATAACGTATACTTTTTAAAAAAAGTAATAATCACCTTTAAATTAAACTTATCGGAGAATTCTTACAGTGTGGAAACAGGCCCTTCGGCCCAATAAGTCCATACCGATCCTCCGAACAGCAAACCACCCAGACCCATTCCCCTACCCTATTACTCTACATTTACCCCTGACTAATGCATCTAACCTACACATCCCTGAACACTACGGGCAATTCAGCATTGCCAATTCACCCTAACCTGCACATCTTTGGACTGTGGGAGGAAACTGGAGCACCCGGAGGAAACCCACGCAGACACGGGGAGAACGTGCAAACTCCACACAGACAGTCGCCCGAGGGTGGAATTGAACCCAGGTCCCTGGGGCTGTGAAGTAGCATTGCTAGCCACCCCCACTGAGCCACCTAGCCTGTGTGCATTGGAATTTTAAAAAATGGGGAGAGAGCACGTGCAGTTTAATATTGGATGTTAGAGTCAGCAGGTAACATCAAAACTATTAATGTTTGTCACCATGGTAATCGTGAAACTGACAGCAACTTCTGACATCTGTAAGCCAAATGAGTTCAAACGTTGCCTGCGATTCCTGGCTCTTCTGCAGGATTTACAGTTGAAGTCCCGTGAGCTAGAAGTCTAAAAAGAATCATCTGAGTTGAAGTGAACTGGGGTCTGTTCAGTTATCAGATCCTCCAAGAGCCTCAAATGCTTGTAAATATAGTCTTCTTCAAGTGAGAGCTGTCTTTGGTTTGTTGGGATAGAGTAAAACTCCAATGTTTGCTTGTTTCCGTGATATGCTACAGTACATATTTTTGAAATGAAAAAATCTTTTGAATTTTATGCTGCTAATCTCATTGTAGCCCCTACCCTTAAATAAAAGGTGCAATTTGTTGAGTAAACTGCAATTAGTTCTGAAGAGTTCTTGTAAATCAATAGATAGCACTCCTGCATCTGAGCCAGAGGCTCAGGGCTCAAGTGCTATTCCAGATGGTGTTAATTCAAGACGCGGTCAAATATTTGATAATCAACCTACTAATCCTTCAAATAGAAATATTGTGGGTGCTTAGAGCAGAAGAGATTCCTGTCACTCACTCTTGATGTGGAGTGCCCAACAAATTACACTTGAGGCTCTAATTTTAAAGATCCATTCACAAGACATTGGCATTGATGGCCAGGCAACATTTATTGTCCATCCTTAATTACCCAGAAGGCCATTAAGAGTCAATTACCCAGGAGGCCATTAAGGGTCAACTACCTTGCTGTGGATTTGGAGTCAGGTGTAGACCAGCACAGGTACAGATGGCAGATTTCCTCCCTTAAAGGCCATTAGTGAACCAGATGGGTTTTTTTCTGACAAATCACAAATCATTCATGGACACTATGCAACTCTTAATTCCAGATTTATTTTCTTCTGTGTTCAAATTCCACCATCTGCTATGACTGGGTTTGATCCTGTATCCCCAGGACAAATCTGCCAAACCACTCATAGCTTTTCGAAAGGCAGGGGGGCACTGGAAGGGGACAGAATATTATTTGACCATTTTGGCTGAGAGGCAGGAGGGCTATCTATTAAGTTACAAGAACTCTTGAGAACTAATGCACCATTGCATCTTACTAATAGGACAGAAGACAAAGGTCCATTTTTCTGGTAGCAAAGCTTAAAGTTCGGCTATTAAGTTCTCAGAACTGTTTAGGTGGGTTAGCTTTCCCAATTCTAACGCGTGGAAACCTGTTTTGTATTTATTAGCATTTCAATAACAAGGAATATTTAAAATGATGGGTACAAACTGCTCTTAAAGAGAAGCTAGATAAGATGAGGTAGGAAGAAATAGCAGGTTGTGTTGATTGGGTTAGAAGGACAAAATCAGAGGAGTTTCATTTGGAATTTAAACATTGACTTGTTGAGCTGAATATCCTGTTTCTATTCTATGTGATAGACCAAATAGCTCATAGTTCTAAATATACATTTGGCATATTTGCTCTGTGCTGTAGTACAAATTATGAACCTGTACTTGATAAATGCACTCTTTTTTTCACATAGATCCCAGAGGAAATCTTGCCCTTTTCTGTCCTTTGAGGTGATTTCTAAATTTTAATGATTCATTTTCACTAAGGTGAACCGAATAATCTACTGCCATTAGAACATGCTTTGTTGGCAGTTCTCAATACTTTCAGGAAAATGGCCAAATAATATTTTCAGCTCTCTTAATTTTCCTTCTTTATTCCATCTGCTCTGTTTCCAAAGATTGAACTCCTTTGTAAACACAAAACGGAGTTGGAGTACTTGGAGAAATATCTGAAGTGGATTGCTTAGCAGAGGGAAAATAATGTATTCTTTTCAAAACCTATTCGGTGGCAGCTTTCAGTGCCTCTCTTAAAACATCTAATTTGCACCTGGGGACTGATCACAGTTTGCAACACTATCAGAAACAGACCAGTAGGAAAAAGGAAACTTAGGTGAGCAATAGCCACAAGACTCGCATAGGCAATGGGATCAACACCAGTGTCAAGCAGACATTCTGGATAACAAAAACAGATCCTAATCAATATGGTGCATGGCACTAAGCTAACGCGGAATAAACGCATGTGCCCTAATCATCTTTGCACACAGAACGTGTCCTGTTCAACCCAATTTCCCGACCGATGTGTTAAACTCTCTCTTTTATTAAGAGTCTGTGAAATGCCGAGCGTGGAAAAGTTGGAAATCATCCCTTTTCTAGCTCATTGCCAGTGAGCATAATTGTGTTTGACAATTCATTTGTAGCTCTGTGCTGTGATATAATCCAGCTATTCCGTACACCGCCACTTCTGCATTCATCGGGCTGCAGTTATTTATTTTCTGTGTTCATCAACCCTGTTTCTGCCAGGAAAGCCAGAAGACTTCACAGGCAAGTAAATATTCATGAGCTGGGATATAAAATGGCACTAACCCTACACATGTGCTCATTCCATTATATCACTATTTTAAACTTTAATCCCCATATTGATGTAGTTTTCTCATGTGTACAAGTCCAATCTCACATCAGCACCTCCTACTCGTGCTGTACGTATTTGAGTTTGGCATTTAATGATTTAATTGACAATGACTTCTGATAGACGTAGACTTTGTTACTGAGAGATGTGTTACATTGGAAAGTAATGGAGCATGGAGTTGTATCAAATCGTGTAATAGGCAGAAGCTGATCGAGTTCTGGGCCACGTTGGAGAATATTATAGTTAATGGTGTGGGCATGGGTCATCCATTATGTTGAGAGTTAAGTAAACAAGTATTTGCAAGGTGCACTGCAAGATTTGCAATTGTCTGGATTTTAAAACTATTTTCATGCAAAACTGACTTGGAAAATATTGTGATTGTAAAGGGACCAGTCAGGTGGACCTCATAGAATGCGGGTTCCCTGATTGAGGCTGTTAATCTGGTCCAATCAGGGAGCCCTGGCTGACAGATAAGAACAGGAGTGTCAGAGCGAACAAAGAGGGGCAGAGGGAGTGTGCTGGTCCCATAACCCAGAGGTCGATGGGTTGGAAACATCCTCTGAAATTCTCAGATATCACTGATTTGAGTAACCTCGGAGAGATACAAGTGACAGAGTGTCGGCGTTAACTCAGCTTCTGCCTGCGTGGGAATGATGCCACGTGTTTATGCCGTTCCTCTCCCTGTCTCTGGGACAGAGCAGCTGAGGGAGAAACAAGAACAGGAGTGTCGGGCCCTCTTGTGGTGCAGAGGTAGAGTCCATACCCCTGGACCAGGAGACCTGGGTTCAAGTCCCACCCTGCTCCATAACATTTCTGAATAGGTTAATTAACAAATAGGCTAATAGAAAGGAAGAACGGGAATGTCAGACATTCTGACAGTCTGGGAGTTGGCTCTGAGGAGGCTGCACCAGAGTCAGGCACTTTCCAACGTGTAAATAAAAGGTGAGTTGGTTACCAGATTCCATCCTCTGTGAAGTGATTTCAGAAAGAAGTATAACAAGGAACTAATGTATCAGAAAGTCAGTTGAGACAACTATTTCAGAGAATTTTACCTGGTCTAATGAACAGAAAGAGTTGCAGCTAGTTAGGTTTGTGACCTGTGGCTGTAAAGGCAG
>NC_057723.1:76093016-76100940 GCF_004010195.1 Chiloscyllium plagiosum
GCAGTGGATGGGGGGGTGGGGGGGGGTTGTGACCTGTGACTACATCAAAGACACTTGATGTTCCAAATGTGTGAACTGTGGCTTCAAAGGCAGAAGGAGTACACCTCTGCATGTTCTTATTGACATCATGGTAAAACTCGCACAGAACGTGAAATGAAAGTGAAAGCATGCTGCTAGGGAGGCAATGACTTTGCAGTATTATCATTGGATTGTTAAGTGAGACACCAAGCTAATGTCCTGGAAACACAGGTTCAAATCCTGCCACACCAGGTAGTAGAATTAGAACTCAATAAAACATCTGAAATTAAGAATCTAATGATGACCAGGAAACTGTTGTCAATTGTTGGGGAAAAGCCCATCTTGGTTCGCTAATGTCTTTTAGGGAAGGAAATCCACACCCACAGCAATATGTTTGCATTTGGCCAGTTAATGGTGCCCATTGATGTCCTCATCCCATGAATGAATAAATAAAAATATTATCCATTTCATTTATTGCAGATGCAACAAATTTATACAGTTGAGTAAAACCGGTAGAAATGGGTAAATATAGTTTGCTAAAAATTATGTAAGTTGTGAGTTCCCATTAACACTCTCCCACATAATAAGCATAAGCCCAGGGATTCCAGTTTTGCCAAGAGCTCATTGGCATTGGAAGCAATCCTACAAGTGTGATATAAGCTACAGCCAAGGGACATCATCCAAAATCTGACCTTCATTAGCTGTCGAAGAGACTAGTGTTGGTACAGTAGTGAGGCTGTATTGTAGTTCAATTTTGAAAAGGTTGAAAGAGTTTTCCTCTGGCTAATGCAATCCCGGTGTGTTTAAATTTTTGAAACCAAACAAACTTTTTCAAGGATGGCACACCTTTGCAGCCTGTTAAGATAATGCCTTCATAATCCCAAGAGTTCTGTCCCTTAAGCCATGAGTCTGCCTGTTACTCAGATACACTCATTATCCATCTAATATAAGTTGTCAGCCTTAATTGGACCAATGGATGAAAATACCTGCCAGTAATGAAGCTTCTGAGACTGGGAAAGAATGTATTCTTGGAGTCAATCATCTTAAAGAAAGAAAAATAGATTAAAAAGAAGACTGAAACCAATGCTAATAACCAGAGGCATATGTTGATAAGATTGGGCTAGATCTCCTTGCTATCATTCTGTAGTCACATGCTATGGTGGCTCAGTGGTCAGCACTGCTGCGTCACAGTGCCAGGGACCCAGGTTGAATTCCACCCTCTGGGTGACAGTCTGAGTGGCGTTTGTACATTCTCTCCGTGTCTGTG
This sequence comes from Chiloscyllium plagiosum, assembly GCF_004010195.1. NCBI lineage: Eukaryota > Metazoa > Chordata > Chondrichthyes > Orectolobiformes > Hemiscylliidae > Chiloscyllium > Chiloscyllium plagiosum. Next base: position 76,094,302 of record NC_057723.1, read on the forward strand.
TGGATTTCCTCTCACAGTCCAAAGATGTGTGGGTTAATTGGATTGGCCTTGCTAAATTATCCATCGTGTCCAGGGGTGTGTAGGTTAAGTGGATTAACCATGGGAAATATGGGAAAGGGAGTCTGGGTGGGATGCTCCTCAGAGGGTCGGTGTGTACTTGTTGGGCCAAATGGCCTGTTTCCACACTGCAGGGACTCTACAGATATTGATAGGACTCATGCCATATAGATTTCTTTCAGTTGTTATACTCCTGGATTTTTCCATTCAGTAATGCTACATCTGTTAGTCCCTGTTTGTCTTAAAGTTCCGCTTTGTGACTATATGTAACTGGCAATTTTATCGGTATGTTTGATTAATTGCGCACTCATACACCGATGAGTATTTCTGATGAATGTATTATTTTCATAGCTGTCATTGTTAAGCAACCCATGATTAATGGCCTAGTTAGGGGAGTGCATGACCATTTTTCATAAGCCTGCTCAAAGATCACTAACACATGATTACAATACCCCGGGCTTCCTTCTGTGCTGAATGCACACCCTTGATAAAGTCAATGCTTCCTTCTTTCATTGGCTACACGTGCTTTTCATAATGTGAACTTCCTCCCTCTTTTGATGTTAGGAGGATAAATTGTCAACTCGAGACCTGGGGATTAGGCTCTGCATGCGGAATAAAAAACCTTGTACCTGTTTTTGCCAGCACTAACCCATGTGTTGGATCCAGCAGAGAGAATGTTTGAGAATGGGACAAAGATTCTTGAGTTTGGAATTGTTTTATCCCTTTTCTCCTGGTGTCAGTTGTGCTTTCCATCTGTCTGGCCTTTTCTACTGAGGAGGTGTCAAAAAGTCATAGGCCGTATTTTTCAGGCAAGTATTTTGACACTCGATCCACCTTACTGTGGTGACCAAGGAGGGTGTGAGGAATGTAAACGGGGCAATATAATACAAACAGCAATTCACGAAGTCATAACACAGGAATCAAAGGGGTGAGGGAAAAACAGAAAGCAATAGTTGAATTAAAATGAACAGGCAGGATGCTGAACTTGGATGTGAATTATTCAGTGAATTAAAATGTTGAGTACCATCTCTATCTGGCTTTGATAAAAGAAAAGCCAATATAATTTACATAACACAACAAACACAAACATTTCATGTGCATGCTAGAAATAATTCCACAGAGGCCAGTATCCCATCACCAAGTCTCCTTTTATTTACACGTGGAGAGTCCTCGACACAGATCCAGCACCCTCAGAGCCAGCTCTCAGAGTGAACAGGATGCCTGACGCTCCTGTTCTTATCTGTCAGCCAAGGCTCCCTGATTGGACCTGGTTAAAAAAACCCCAATCAGGGCACTGGCCAGAGTGAGCAAACCTCTGACTTTGGCTTTGTTTTGGGGTTGTGCTGTGGACACTGAGATATGTCTTGAGTGAGGCTTTGCAATTGGTGGTGTTCCCAAGCTCAGTCAGCCTGGTCAGAGTGCCCATTTCCATTAGAATACCCAGTAACTCATTTGCTCCACTTGCTTCATTTTCCAATGATAAAGCCAGTTGTAGTGCCTGCTTGAAGTCTGGTTGAGCTTCATCTAGTAGGCACTGCTGCGAGGTCATATCATTAATCCTGGATACAGTCTCTCAGCATCTCATTAATGTTTAACGAAAGTCACATGCCTCTGCCAGTCATCTTAACTACAACAGAAGGCTGCAGAAGCCAGATCATTGAATATATTCAAGACAGAGATCTATAGATTCTTGATTGTCAAGGGGATCAAGGGTTACGGGGAGAAAGTGGGAGAATGGGGTTGTGAGACTTATCAGCCATGATTGAATGGCAGAGTAGACTCAATGGGCTGAATGGCCTAATTTCTGCTCCTATGTCTTCTAGCCTTGTGGACTTAATCTTGTCAAAACTCTTGACACACTAGTCCTGCTGAGTAAAACCAATGGTGTCTCAGAATTAGAGGAGGCTTAATATTCCTTAACTAAATCCGTCAACTCTTGAAAGATTTTAATGTCTGGTCCCTCGGGAAATGTTAGGCTCCTAATGACTGAAAAAGCAGTGGATCCACAAGCTGTCAAGAGTGTTACTTGTTGTTTTCCATCTGGCCAAATGTCATTTGCCTGGGAAAAATAGCACATTCTTTCCATATTCTGCACCCAGTCTTTGACGGCAGGATTGAATGAGACAAGCTTCCCAAACAATGGCATGATTGCCACAAATGCCCACCCTAATTCTGTGTGGAGTTTGCATGTTCTCCCTGTGTCTGCGTGGGTTTCCTCTAGGTGCTCCGGTTTCCTCCCACAATCCAAAGATGTGCAGGGTAGGTTGGGTTGGCTATGCTAAATTGCCCCAGATAATCAGAGGATTAGATAGGGTAGACAGGGAGAGCCTTTTTCCAAGAATGGTGACAGCGAGCATGAGGGGGCATAATTTTAAATTGAGGGGCGATAGATATAGGACAGATGTCAGAGGTAGTTTCTTTACTGAGAGAGTAGTAAGGGTATGGAATGCTTTGCCTGCAACGGTAGTAGATTCGGCAACATTAAGTACATTTAAGTCATCGTTGGACAAGCATATGGACGTACATGGAATAGCGTAGGTTAGATGGTCTTCAGATTGGTATGACAGGTCGACGCAACATTGAGGGCCAAAGGGCCTGAACTGCGCTGTAATGTTCTATGTTCTAGAGTGTCCAGGGATGTGTAGGTTAGGTGCATTAGTCAGGTGTAAATGTAGAGTAATAGGGTAGGGGAATGGGTCTGGGTAGGTTACTCTTCGGAAGGTCGGTATGGACTTGTTGGGCCAAATGGCCTGTTTCCACATTGTAGGGATTTTGTGATTTCTATGATTCCAACTCAAAGATGACTGTTGTGAGCAAATTACTTCAGAAGCATTTTTCTCTCTTGTTGCCACTGAAATAACTCCACAGAGACTGGTATCCCATCAACAAGTCATCCTTTATTTCCGTATGGAGACCCCTTGACACTGACCCGACTTCCTCAGAGTCAGCTCTCAGCGTGAAGAGAGTCTCTGACATTCCTTTTTATAGTTGTTAGCCAGGACTCCCTAACTGAACCAGATTAACAGCCCGAGAGTGTGGTGCTGGAAAAAACACAGCAGATCAGGCAGCATCCGAGGAGCAGGAGAATCGACGTTTGAGGCCTAAGCCCTTCATCAGGAAGGGCTTAATATGCCAGAAACTTTGATTCTCTTGCTCCTCGGATGCTGCCTGACCTGCTGTGCTTTTCCAGCACCACTCTCGACTCTGATCTCCAGCATCTGCAGTTCTCACTTTCTCCCAGATTAACAGCCCCAATCAGGGAACTCATACTCTAGGATGTCCACTTGGCTGACCTTGTTACAATCACTACACAACTCACATACATTAGCCCTTCTTCTTACTGTGAGTTTACTAGCTATGCCAAATGTGTATGTTCAACCCAGACATTGATAAATGAATGGAAATCAAAATGAATGGAAACATTGGAATCCGCACAGAGTATCCTCTGAAAAAAGTATTCTGATCTGGTTAGTTTGTAAGAATAAGGGAAAGAAAAAGTCCAAAACAACAATGAAATCTATTTTCGGTCAGGTAGTCTGCTTTTCATATCCACACAACAAACGTAGAAGACCAGAAATGGACCAGACATCGGGTGTACACTCAGGATGCCTTCATAACCAGACATTAACCATGCAGATTAATTTGCTGATAAAGACAAAAAAAATGGTAAAATAAAACAAAATTAAGTATCTGGAAAATTTCTCTCCAATGCCAACATGTGATCAGGTTGAGTCCGTGAAACTCTATTTGCCACTGGTGTATTATTGATTAGGCTCCTCATTCACCGTCTATCTGATTGTGTTCTATCTTTCAGCCAAGAAACAGTCCAGCTTCTGTTCAAAGGAGTACAGGGGGAGTCAGCATGCACCAGAATATATTAAGGCGATATTTTTTCATTTTTTACAATTTAACTACAGTGCATGGAAGGAAGAAATGGCAGTAACTTTTAAGATGTGTTTTTATAGTGGTCATTGCCCTGGGGTTTTGTGATCACAGTTTACAGGCCACATTGGCACTAAGACTGTTTTACGAGGTACGTACCTGACCCCCATATCCTATATGTGCGTTGACAGCTCCTCGTCTTTTTCAGGCTGCAGGTTCTATATTTCACAAGCTGAGTTCTCTTTCAGGTACGTATGACTTTCTTCACGTGGATCTCTCTTTTTTTGTTAGCACTCTAATTATCGTTGATTGACCTTCATTTTGGTTTACTTTAGCAGAGATGTTCAAATTGTCATCACAGATTATATCATTTCCTAATGTATCCCAACTTCAATAGTATCAACTTGATCACTCAAACTGGAAAGGCGTAAATGTATAGCTCATCAAAGACTAAAGCTATAAATGAAGGATTGTGATATATTGTCTTTTGTCGTGACACATAAGGAAATCACTAGTGAGGTGCCTCAATGATGCTGCTTTCAATATGTAGCGTAGTTGGGAATGGAGGAAGTGAGGGAGGAAACGAAAAACGGGCACAGAGTTATCGAGATCCTCAACACTCAAAAATGTCCTTTGATCATTAAATCTACACTGGTTAAAAACAACAATCTATAACCATCTAACTGTTTGAATCCCATCTTCCAGCACCTAGCCCAGAGCCTTGTATGCTTTGCCATCGCAAGTGCACATCCAAATACTTCGTAAAAGCTACGAGAGTTCCTGCTTCATCCACACTTACAGAAAGTGAGTTTCAGATTCTGAAGTTCATAAGATGCAGGAGCAGAACGAGGCCATTGAGCCCATCGAGTCTGCTCTGCCATTCGATCGTGGCTGATATGCTCCTCATCCCCATTTCCCTGCTTTCTCTCCATATCCCTTCATCCCATTACCAGCTAAAAATCTGTCTAACTCCTCCTTAAATGTACTCACTGTCCCAGCATCCATCACACTTTGGGGGGAGTGAATTCCACAGATTCACAACCCTTTGGGAGAAGGAGTTTCTCTTCAACTCTGTTTTAAATTTGCTGCCCCCTTATCCTAAGACGATGACCTCTCGTCCAAGAATGTCCCACAAGAGGAAGCATCCGCTCCACGTCTATTTTATCCACACCTTTTATCATCTTGAATGCCTCAATTTGATCTCCACTCGTTCTTCTAAATTCCAGAGAGTATAGGCCTAAACTATTCAATCTCTCTTCATACGACAAACCGCTTGGCTCTGGAATCAATCGAGTGAATCTCCTCTGAACTGCCTTCAATACTACTGCGTCTTTTCTCAAATAAGGGGACCAAAATTGTGCACAATACTCCAATGCCTTGTATAGTTGCAACAATAATTCCTTTATATTCTATTGCTTTTGCTTTAACAACATTTCCCTCATAGCTCCTCTAAACTCCACGCTCTCCTGAGCTTAAATCTATGCCGCCAATCATTGAACCCTCCACCAAGGGGAAAATATTGTTCCTGAAAAAGCACAGCAGGTCAGGCGGCATGTAAGGAGCAGGAGAGTCGACGTTTTGGACATAAGAAACGTCGATTCTCCTGCTCCTCGGAGGCTGCCTGACCTGCTGCGCTTTTCCAGCACCTCACTCTCGACTCTGATTTCCAGCATCTGCAGTCCTCACTTTCTCCGAGAAAATATTGTCCCTATCTACCCTCTCTATCCACCTCGTAATTTTACACATCTGAATCATTCCTTCATCAGTTTTGCCTGTTCCAAGGAAAACAACCCCATTCTGTCTAATCTCCCTTCATCATTGAAACTCTCCAGACCAGGCAACATCCTGGTAAATCTCCTCTCCAATACAGTCACAACCCTCCTATAAGGTGGATTCCAGAACTGCTCACAATATTGTATTAATGTAGTGCCCTTCACAAACTCAGGATTTTTGTACAAGGAGTTGCAATTCATATTACAATGACTCTACCCATTCTATTTTTGTTACACATAGTTTCTGGGTGAAGGCAAGTAGGTTTAGATGTATCTGAACTAGCTCCTGGTAACTACTTCTTAAATAAAAATATACAATCACCTGATGAAGAAGCAGCGCTTCAAGAGCTAGAGCCTCCAAATAAACCTGTTGGACTATAACCTGGTGTTGTGTGATTTTTAACTTGGTCCACTCCAGTCCAACACTGGCACCTCCAAATCATACTAATTGTTATCATGCAATATACCTTTTTGTTATCTAAGAACAGTGGCTCTTCTTTAGAACATCTGCAATGAGTGTACTTAATCACGAAATACGCTCAAGGCAAAAACGTGAACATTGAAAAACATTGAACTGCCTTTATCATATACTGGTATTATGGCAAATATTGCAAGATACCAAGCGAGTGACCATCTGGGATAATATCAAAAGAGAAAATGCTGGAAATTCTCAGCAGGTCTGGCAGCATCTGTAAGGAGAGAAAAGAGCTGACGTTTCGAGTCTAACTGACCCTTTCTCAAAGCTAAAAAAAGGGAGAAATAGGAAGGTATTTATATTAGGCTGAGAGAAGGTTAGCCTACTGGACTCGAACTCAGCACCGCCTTCCTAACCTGCAATCTTCTTCCTGACCTCTCCGCCCCCACCCCACTCCGGCCTATCACCCTCACCTTGACCTCCCTCCACCTATCGCAATTCCAACGCCCCTCC
>NC_057723.1:76100967-76114824 GCF_004010195.1 Chiloscyllium plagiosum
GCGCTTTTCCAGCAACACATTTTCAGCTCTGATCTCCAGCATCTGCAGTCCCCACTTTCTCCTGAGAGAAGGTGAGTCATGGCTCCAGAAGCAAAGGTAGCAATAAAGAGGGGCTTTGGCAAAGGGTCAGTTAAACTCAAAACGTCAGCTCTTTTCTCTCCTTACAGATGCTGCCAGACCTGCTGAGATTTTCCAGCATTTTCTCTTTTGGTTTGGGAATAAAGAAGTTATAATGACAGTGTGTGGAGAGATTATAGGGAGATTAGGAGCTGTGAATGACCAAGGCTGAAGCCAGTGTTATGTGACAAAATATGTGGGGATGGGTGAAGCAGAGGCAAAATGGAAAACAGGGGAGAAGGGTAGCAAAGGGGGAAGAGGAGAGGAAAAAGGTAAGGAGACAGTGGGTAGCGAGAGAAAGAGAGACAATCAAGAAGTAAGAGGTACACAACAGTGAAAAAAATATATAAAAAGATAAATAAAATAAATGAAATAATATTGTGGAGCAGAATGAAAATATCACATAGTTGCAGTCACATAGGGTGTTCTTCATCATAAGGAGAAGAAATTCGGAAGACTCAGAGGAAGAAGAAAAGTTTATAGGAAGAGAGATTTCCACTTTAAGAGCATTGCTTCTTTAAAAATACACAGGATTTGGAGGTGCCGGTGTTGGACTGGGGTGTACAAAGTTAAAAATCACACAACACCAGGTTATAGTCCAACCGATTTAATTGGAAGCGTTAGCTTTCGGAGAGTGGTCCCTGATGAAGGAGCGACGGTCCGAAAGCTAGTGTGCTTCCAATTAATCCTGTTGGACTATAACCTGGTGTTGTGTGATTTTTAACTTTAAAAATACACAGCTGAAACATGATGACTGAAAGTGTGAGATGGCGACACGTTTCGGGTTAGGGATCTGTGATGGAAGTAATAAAGCACGTTCAGCGCTCTAACGGGAAAAGAAAATCGCTCCGAGGCTGCTAGGAATTGCTGAAGAATATGAGCTGAGAAAAGAGAGATAAACAAACCACATTCAGAAAATATGGAGGTCTGAGTGTAGGAGGGTCTGTGGAGAGCAACTAAAGTTCCATCTGTTAAAATATCGAAGTCCCAAAGGGAGAAAAGGGAAAAATGGTGCTGAAACCGGAAAAGAAAGGCAAGGGAGGGTAAACAAGAGTGTTTAGGAGCTGAGGGGACAGCCAAAGAGTAAAGGGAAGATCCTTTCGAACGGAGGTAAGGAGAAATTTCTTTGAACTTCCTCGAATGGAGGTAAGGAGAAAGTTCGCCAGCCAGAGAGTGGGGAATCTATGGAATTCATTGCCACAGAAGGCTGTGGAGGCCAGGTCATTGAGTATATTTAAGACAGAGGTTTAAAATATATGTTCTTGATTGTCAAGGGGATCAAAGATTATGGGGGAGAAAGCAGGAGAATGGGATTGAGAAAGTTATCAGCCCTGACTGAATGGTGGAGCAGACTCGATGGGCCGAATAGATAATTTCAGCTCCTATGTCTAATGGCCTTATCTCTCACAACTAGCATGAGGCTCCATAAAGCACAGCTGCTAGGAACAGTGAACAAGCTAGAAACTAAATTTAATCTGGGGTGATAGCATCAGGAAGGCCTCAGAATTTATTTGAGTTGAAAATGAATTAAGTTTAAACAAATCTGCGAAAAGGATCCAGGAGTAGAACAAAAGTCAAGAAGCTAAACATTTAATAGGACAGGGACTTTCCAATTAAACCTTAGATTTGTTGAGAAGATTGATAAAGACCAGAAAAAGAGAATTTCTGTTTTGTATAACTGTAAAATAAATGACTTGTTGCTTTAGATCATGAAGCACATCCCAGGAATCTGTGTGGCAAATACACTGTACATTTATTTAACCAAATGGCCATGTCGTAAAGTGGGCAAGGCTATGTCTTCAGTCCAGTTAAAGGCAGGGGTTTGGGGTTGGGTTGGAGTTGGTATCAGTCAGGAGGTTGTCATGCCACAGCCATGGGCACGGTCTGCTCACAACTCAAGGGCTTGGCCAAGGATCTGGATATAGGTTTGCTCACTGAGCTGGAAGGTTCCTTTCCAGACATTTCGTCACCCTACAAGGTAACATCTTCAGTGAGCCTCCGGGCGAAGCACTGCTGAAAATTCTTGCTTTCTATTTATATGTTTGGGTTTCTTTGGATTGGTGACATCATTTCCTGTGGTGACGTCATTTCCTGTTTTTTAAGGGGGTGGTAGATGGGGTCTAACTCAATGTGTTTGTTGATAGAGTTCAGGTTGGAATGCCATGCTTCTAGGAATTCTCGTGCGTGTCTCTGTTTGGCTTGTCCTAGAATGGATGCGTTGTCCTAGTCGAAGTGGTGTCCTTCCTCATCTGTATGTAAGGATACTAGTGAGAAAAGGTCATGTCATTTTGTAGCTAGTTGATGTTCATGTATCCTGATGGCTCAGTGAGCAAACCTACATCCAGAACCTCAACCTGAGCTATAAATCTTCTCAAAACTCGCTTGGCCAAGGTCAATGTCAGGGGATTTGTCTGGATGCAGTTCAAGGGGTATTCAGTGGTCAGTCCTTCACGGCCATCGTGTACGTCATGGCAATCCAGGGAACTGTAAAGACAATGGTCAGTGATCTGGTCCATCATGTTCAAGGCTTGCTTTTTGAAGTAAGTCAAAGGTCTTGGGCAAATGTAGACCCATGGGGCCATGCAATGATTCTTGAGGAGGTACAAGGGGAGGTTGTAAGGGCGTCAAAGGGAAGCGCATTACCAAAGTGGGGTAGGGCAGTCCAGGCTGGCAGGGAAGGTAGAGGCATGTGTTGAGGTAGGAACAAGGATGGTAACGGTGATATCTCTTGAATTCAAGAGTCGTGAAGTGATGTTGCAACTGTACAGGACTTTGGTTAGGCCACATTTGGAGTAATGTGTGCAGTTCTGGTCTCCTCACTTTAGGAAGGATGTGGAAGCTTTGGAGAGGGTGCAGAGAAGATTTACCAGGATGTTGCCTGGAATGGAGAATAGGTAGTACGAGGATAGGTTGAGAGTGCTAGGGGGCATGGAATGCGCTGCCTGTGGGAGTGGTAGAGTCAGAATCATTGGTGACCTTTAAGCGGCAATTGGATAGGTACATGGATGGGTGCTTAAGCTAGGACAAATGTTCGGCACAACATCGTGGGCCGAAGGGCCTGTTCTGTACTGTATTGTTCTATGTATATGTGGGGTGGGGGAACTATGCAGAACAGCATTGAAGGGAAACATTTGTGTGGTGGCTGTCTACACGGGGGCTGTCTGAGTAATGCGACAATAATAGGGGTCATAGAAGCTCTGGAGAAGGTTATCTCGTGACAAGGTGGAGCTCAGTGCTGATGGTCCACTGTGGACTACATTCTCCTCGTATCTCTTACCATTCAGTGTATGTTAACTGTGACTGGCAAACGGCTGGGACTACTGCACAGGGAAAGCAGAGACAGTTCAGTTTAATGGGCAAAACACACGATCCATGTCCACTGATGCCAGGACATTGAGGTAGCTAATACATGAAGCAGCATCCGAAAGCTAAAGCTCCATTTAATTTGCAATTATCTCATTTGAAATGCACGTGGAGTGAATGCACTTTGGGAGGCATGGTGTCTCAGGGGTTAGCACTACTGCCTCACAGTTGCAGGGACCCACCTTCGATTCCAGCCTTGGGTGACTGTCTGTATGGAGTATGTAAGTTAGCTCACTGAGCTGGAAGGTTTGTTTTCAGGCGCTTCGTCACATACTAGGTAACATCATCACTGGGAATCTCTGGTGAAGCGCTGGTGGTATGTCCCACCTCTCTAGTTATAGGGCTTAGTTTCTTAAGATGGGTGATGTCATTTCTGGTTCTTTTTTTTCAAGGGAAGGTAGATAGGATCTAAATCGATGTCTATATTGATGGAGTTCTGGTTAGAACGCCATGCCTCTAGGAATTCCTGTGTGTGTCTTTGTTTCGCCTGTACTAGGATGTGGGTGTTGTCCCAGTCAAAGTGATGCCCTTCTTTGCCTGTATATATAGAAACTAGTGAGAGTGGGTCGTGTCTTTTGATGGCCAGTGTATTCTGGTGGCAAGTTTCCTGCTAGTTTGTCCGATGTAGTGTTTGTTTTTAACAGTTCTTGGATGATATTTTGTACGTGATGTTTGTTTTGCTGGTAGTATCTAATGGATCCTTTAGGTTCATTAGTCGCTGTCTAAGTGTGTTGGTAGGTTTGTGGGCTACCAAGATGTCAAGGGGTCTGAGTAGTCTGGAAGTCATTTCTGATGTGTCTTTGATATAAGGCAAGGTGGCTGTAGTCATTGGTTGCATGTGTCTGCTTGTTTGGGTTTGTTTCTGAGGAATTAGTGGATTATGTTTATTGGGTACCTGTTTTTCTTCTGCTGTTTGTAGTTCTTGGGTATTACAGTAGCTTGTTGAAATAATGTCTTAATGCAGCTCCATTTGTGGGTGTTGGGATGATTGCTTCTGAAGTTAAGTATTTGCATGTTAAGTAAGTGTCTGTGTGGTGTTTGCACATTGTCCCTGTGACTGCGTGGGTTTCCTTTGCGTGTTCTGGTTTCCTCCCACAGTCCAAAGATCTGCAGGTTAGGGTGGGTTGGCCATAGGGAATTCCCCAGTGTCCAGGGATGCATTGTCTTGGTGGATTAACCAAGGTAAATGCAAGAATAGGGTGGGATGCTCTTCAGAGAGTGAGTTTATGAGGGGAGATTATGAGTAGACTGGGACTACACTCATTGGAATGTAGAAAAATGAGGGGGGATCTTATAGAAACACATAAATTTATGAAGGGAATAGATAAGATTGAAGCAGGGAGGTTCCACTGGGGGGTGCAACTAGAACTAGGGGGCAGGACCTCAAAATAAAGGGGGCAGATTTAGGACTGAGCTGATGAGGAACTTCCTCACCCAAAAAGTTGTGAATCTGTGGAATTCCCTGCCCAGTGAGGTAATTCAAGCTACCTTGTTCAATGCTTTTAAGGTAAAGATATATAGAGTTTTGAACAGTAAATGACTCAAAAGTTATAGCGAGCGGGCGAGTAAGTGGAACTGAGTCCATGAAAAGATCAGCCATGATCTTACTGAATGGGAGAGCAGGCTCGATGGGCCAGATGGCCTACTCCTGCTCCTAGTTTTTCTCTTCTTATTTTCACACTGCAGGCATTCTATGATTCTCAGGTTCAAATGCTGGACAAAGGCAAGTTGCACCATGCCAGTGATGCTTGAACATTGGCATCTCAATGATGCAGATGTTATGACTCAAAAATAAGGGACTTCTGAAAAAACGCCCCATAACTTGTGAAATCTCAAAGGATGGTGTGGAAGGTGGAGACCATGGCTTCATTATCTACCTGAAAAGGTGCAGATTCCCAGTGGGCACTGGGGACAGAGCAGCAGCGACTTTGAGATAGTGTTTAAACAGGATGTGGCCAAAGTCAGGTACGTTCTGGAACCCAGTGATTAAACAGCGACTCGGCTGAGAGAATGGGGTTGTTTGTGTGTCAGTCATTCTCTCAATGTGTTTGAGTTTAGCTTCGAGACTGCTGTACTCTTAAATTGGCCAATGAAGTTTCATTGCCAAGGGCTGCATAGCAGCCTTTTAAAAACAGTGCAGATGGCGGGAATATTGGTCTTTTGACATATATCCAATAATTGGTGAGTTCTTCTGGGAATGGCATGTGACAAGATGGAGCTAGGACTGGCTGAGAGGGTACAGATTAGGGATGGGGTTGGTAGTTAATGAGGTGAGTTTGGCAAGAGACAGTGAGAGATCTCAAGAAGAGAACCCCCCCCCCCCCACCCCCAAAACTGACAAACTGAACACTTAGTCAAAAGCGTTGTAAGATTTGGTCGCACTGCTACAGATGGGATATTCTGAAACATGAAAGGGTTCAGAAAATGCTGCCAGAGTTGCAGTATTTGAGCCACAGAAAGAGGCTGAATAGGCTGGGACTGTTCACCCTGGAGTGTCAGAGGCTGAGGGGTGACCTTATAGAGGTTTATAAAATCATGAGGGGCATGGGTAGAGTGAACAGCCAAGGTCTTTCCCCTGAGGTGGGGGAGTCCAAAACTAGAGGGCATAGGTTTAGGGTGAGAGGGGAAAGATTTAAAAGGGACTTGAAGGGTAACTTCTTCATGCAGAGGGTGATGCTTGTAGAGAATGAGCTGCCAGAAGGAAGTGGTGGACGCTGGTACAATTACAGCATTTAAAAGGTATCTGGATGGGTATATGAATAGGAAGGGATTGGAGGGACATGGGGCAAATGCTGGCAAATGGGACGAGGTCAGATCAGTGATCAGTGGCACTAAATTGGACTGAAGAATCTGTTTCTGTTCTATAACACTCTATGACTCTGTTTCAGGCCTCTATTCCAATGGCTGACAATGAAAAAAGTAGTCAGAATCTGAACTAATTGAATTAAATCCAATTTAACTAGCTCGTCCTGACAAAATCCATTTCATTGCGAAAATCAGAGAAGACCTGCCAGTTAAATAAGGCAAATACTAACTATTTAAATGCAATAATCTCGGCCATAACTTTTCTTCCTCATAAAACATGATTGAAAATACAGGTGCCAACATAATAAAAGTGTACAGAGTTAAAAAAATTCCCAAGGACGTTACTGAATCGATCATTAAAGTTTTATGCCTTTTGCTAGTTCCATTAGTAATAACACTCAGAGACATGACTCCTTCTTCAATCAATCAGAATGCCACAGGAGTGAAGATTGTCCCAGTAAGGTTCTTCTCTCTATCATTTGGAAGCAACAATTCATTCCCCAGACTACAACAGTATTTGCGATTGTGTTCAATGATTTCTAAGTAAGATGGACTGCAGCGCTTTGAATAATTTTTCAGGTCAGGTGGCTGGGAAGCTTTTTACCTGAGTGGATATTTCTTTCAGAGGGAAAGGCTGCTCACTAATAGGTAAAGACACAGACTGTGATGATTGAGACTACTTGAGCTCAACTATGTTTATACTGACAATTCAAAAGCAATCACTGGCAATTTTTATTTCAGGGCTAAACACAACCTGCAACCATTTCTTCAGGCACTCTTTTTGCAGTCTATTGTATAGGTCTTCAAAAGACATGACAGATAAAAGAAATGATTATATCACTACGTAAATATATTTATACTAAAACCTCTGATTTATGGGGCTACAGGTTAAATAAGGAATTAATATTCTGATCCTTGTTATCAATCTCAAACTGCATGCTATAAAATGCAATAATCTATTTGCTCATCAGATGAGCTAACTGCATTTGCAGAGTGACTATCCTAAAATTTAAGATTGAACTTTTAGCCCCTATCAGGGGCAGGAGCGTGAAACTTCACACTGCTGGCCTCAGAATGTGTCCAGACATTTTCTTGGAGTCAGGCTGTGGGTTTTTAATTTTACTTATTCATTCATGGGATGAGGACCAGCATTTGCTGCCCATCACTAGTTGTCAAGAAAGACAGTTAAGAGTCAACCACATTGCTGTGGGTCTGGAGTCACATGTAGGCCCAGTCCAGGTAAGGATGGCAGTTTCCTTCCCTAAAGGATATTAGTGAACCAGACTGGTTTTCCCAACAATTGATTCATGCTCATCATTCAACTCTTAATTTCAGATTTTTATTGGTTTCAAATTCTACCATCTGTCACAGTAGGATTTGAACCCAGGTCCCTGGAACATTATCGGGGTGTTCTGGATTAACAGTCGAGCGATAACACCACTAGCCCATCACCTCCCCACACGTTTTGCCAAATATTCTGTAAAATATACAAAGTTATCCTCAAACATTCTCAATGGCAAAGCATACAATGGTTTTATCATCCTCAGTGTAAAGAGACTTCTCATAAACACTCATTTAAAAACACTTTCAAATTGACAACCCCACATCATTGCTCATCAACCAGATAAACTGATCTTTCACTGCTAGCCATTATCATAAACACTTCAGAAAGCTCCATTAATCTTCCTTTAGCCTTCTCTGTTCTTGAAGAAATAGCCAGCCGATCTCAAATCTCTACTTGTATGGTTTCTCATCTCACTTTAAGTAAGAATGTGAGTGCCCTGGTATTGAAAATAAAATTTGAGTTTTGCAAATGGTTTTGGTAAAAATGAGTATTTATGTTGCTGTTGATTTGAAATAAAAACTGCTGCAGACACTGAAAGTTACTTTTTTCCTACTTTGTATTAAAAGTGGAAGTCAGCTTATGCAAAGCTTATTCTGAAATATAAGATAGTGTTCTGAATGCATTGTTATGGCATCAGTGATGATCAGAGAAGATTGCCCATGTGTTTCACTGGAAATTGCAAGGGTTCCAACAGAACTAGAAACATTTTTCAACTTACTTATAATCCCCACTGTTTTTATTTTATGAAGTATCCCCTCACATTCAAAGACACTTTGAAAGTTACTTTACTCTTCACCGTTTGCAATATATTTTTCCTTTTGTGAAATACCTCTTCATATTCGACACAGTGGCTCAGTGGTAAGCACTGCTGCCTCACCGCGCCAAGGACCCAGATTTGATTGCAGCATTGGCTGACTGTGAATGTGGAGTTTGCACGTTCTCCCTATGTCTGTGTGGGTTTCCTCCCAAAGTCCAAAGATGTGTAAATTAGGTGGATTGGCCATGGGAAATTACTCAGAGTGTCACAATGATGTGCAGGTTAGCCATGGGAAATGCAGGGTTACAGAGAAAGGGTAGGGAATAGATCTGAATGGGATGCTATTCAGAGGGTTGGTGTTGATTTGTTGGGCCAAATGACCTGTTTCCACACTGTGGGGACTTTATATTCAAAAGCATTGCTGAATACCCACAGTAAATATATAATCATCAGCCAAATTCTGATCTCAACCAACCATATCAATACTGCAGCTTCAAGAGCAATTTAGAGGTTCTACCTTAAATCTTGACTTTTTTTTAAAACTTCATCTGCGGGAATGAGATTGTCGCTGGCTCGGCCAGCATTCACCAATCCCTAATTGCCCTGAGGGCAATTAAGAGTCAACACTTTGCTGTGTCACATGTAGGCCAGACCAGTTAAGGATGGCAGTTCCCTTACCTACAGGACATTAGTGACCCAGATAAGTTTTTCCAATGATTGACAATGGATTCCTGGTCATCATAGATTCTTAATTCCAGATTTTTATTGAATCAAATTTCAACATCTGCTGTGGTGGGATTCAAAACCCAGTCCCCAGAATGGTTCCATGGGTTTCTGGATTCAGAGTTCATTGATAATAGGCCAACTCACCCCCAAAACCTTCCCAAATCTGTCTATTATTTACAAGGTGAGTCAGGAATGAGTCAGGAGGTGCCGTGCCATAATGCCCTCTTGCCTGGGTGATTGCAGCTCCAACAACACTCAAGAAGCTTGGACACCATCCAGGACAAGACAGTCCATTTCATTGCAACCCCATCCTCCACCTTCAGCACACGAGTGATGCATTGATGACAGTGCATGCAGTCAACAAGATGTGTTCCAAGTGAATCAACAAAGCTCCTTTGACTGTACCTTTCATATCCATGACCTCTACCACCTGGAGAGGGGAGATACATGGGAACGCCACCTGTTGAAAGCACCCCTGCAAGTCACATACCATTCTGACTTGGAACTATGCTGCTGTTCCTTCACTGCCTGCTGAGTCAAAATCCTGGAAACCTTTCCCTGATGGCACTGTGGGAGTACTAAGGACTGCGAGAAGTCAGCTCACCAGCTTGGCCAGGGCACTTAGAGATGTGCCAATGAATACTGGCACACCCAGAATCTCCTATATATAAATAGACAAAGGAAAGACTTCTTACCTTTTTGATTAGATTAGATTCCCTACAGGCCCAACCAGTCCACACTGACCCTCCGAAGAGCAACCCACCCAGACCCATTTCCCTCTGACTAATGCACCTAACACTATGGGCAATTTAGCACAGCCAATTTACCTGACCTGCACATCTTTGGACTGTGGAGGGGAAACCAGAACACCCAGAGGAAACCCATGCAGACACAGGGAGAACATGCAAACTCCACACAGACATTCACCCAAGACTGGAATTGAACCTGGGACGCTGGTGCTGTGAGGCAGCAGTGCTAACCACTGAGCCACCATGTTGATCGTTCATGTTGATCTTTCCAAGTGAGGTCATTCTCCAGTCCTACTCCACAAGCGTCACCCATCCTGACAATGCAAACTTTCCCTGGTTTTGTGTATATTTACCTTTGATTGGCACTTTGAAATAAGGAGCATGCTTTATTCATCGAAACCCTCAGTTACCGTTATACCATTGAACAGTACAGCAAGAATTTTATTGTTCTGGAAAATACTTTGTTTTATAGTAAAAAGATTACAACTGCACAGTAAAATACAATTTGGCAATGGCAGTAACAACAACTGGTACTTATGATAATGGTTGCACTGTAATAAGGTGAACATTTCACATTTGTAATGGTCTCTACTCATTTCAATTGGATTTTTGGAATGTTTGCTTGGAAAAGTCAATGCATTATTTATCAATGAAACATTCTTCATTGAATTTAAAGAGGGTTTATAAAGAAGAGCTTCATAACTAAACTCCAATGTGCTGCATATAAACACTTATATGGCCACATAAACACTGCACTGCGAGAGTAGGTCATAGGCATGGTATTCTGTAATAAGTGGTTCACCTCCTGGATCTTAGAACCCTTTTCACCATCTGCAAAGCGTAAGTTAGAAGTGTGACTGGTCTCCGTTTGCCTGGATGGGTGCAAGTCCAATAAAGTTGGAGAAGCTCCAAATCTTTGAGAATAAAGTCAGGCATTGGATTGACGTTCTATCCATGACCAACGTTGCTTTGTGCGCCATGTGTAATAAGCAGTTTGGCAACTTGCTAAGGCTCCTTCAACAGCAAACTCATGAACTCTCCCGCCTGGATCAGCAACATCAGGCAAGGCCATCACCAGCTCCAAATTTCTCTCCACATTGAACACCATCTGGAGTTGGATATGTTACTTTATCCCGTCCGAATGGCACTTTGGGAGTATCTATACTATACAGCTAGCAATGGTTAAGGATGCTCAGCATTACCTTCTCAAGGGCAATTGAGGAGGACAAAAAATGCTCACCTTACAGTGACCCCCACATCCCATGAACGGATAGCCAAGTATTTCAGTCCACAATGCTGCATTAATAAAATGAGGCAGGACTCAGTGAGGAACTCATGATCATGTCTGATCCCACATAATATGGAGCAGCTAGACTGGACAGCTACTGGGTGAGGTCTTCCAGCTTTCTGCCAGTTACAAAATCCCTGTGGCTCAGGCAAGCAAGGAAGGAGATGTTTTTTAATTATCTAAAACAAGGGTAAGTTCTACTGAAGTGTGTGAGCCATGCTATACAGTTACCAAGCTCTGATACAGAGGTGCCAGTGTTGGGCTGAGGTGGACAAGGTCAGAAGTCACATGACACCAGGTTATCATCCAACAGGTTATTTAAAATCACAAGCTTTTGGAGCCCTGCCCCTCCATCAGGTGATGTTGGACTATCACCTGGGTGTTGTGTAACGTCTGATTGAGTGCTGAGGGGAAGTTAGCCAAAATTTCAGTTTCTGTTTGCTTTAACACTTTGCTAAACAAGGTACACGTCTTGAACATCGAGTGGGCAGGTCTAGTTATTTTTGCACCCCTGCCCCCCTCAGTGCTCTTCAGTGCCACACACCCCATTCCCCCAAACTCTTGCACTTCCTCGTGAACCCCCTTATCACACTTCCTGTCCCAAAAAGCATCTCACACAGACAAGAAAGACCATTTGGAGGGCAGTGGAACTGTACCTCAGCAAGACTCGTCTGCACCAAGGAAGTAAGAATAAAATAATGATTGAAAGAAAATACCAATGGGAGTATTGGTTATATTCAGTCAAGGCTGAGGAGTCACAAGCTCTCTCTCTCTTTCTCTTTAAACTGACTGAATTTTGAGTTCTGTCAAACCACATGCTGGTCAGCGAGTGCTTAACAAAACACTGCTGCTCAGAAAGCCCATTCCTGACTGTCTTAGTGGCCTCTAGCCCCAGGAACCAGCATGTGGTGCAGAGCAGCAGAGGAAAGATGGGCTGGCAGGGTCACTACCACAACACAAGGTCAGAGCTAATGTTTTCTCTTTTCAATTTCTGTCTTTTAGGCTACAAATATTCTGAGATTGCTTCGGTTGTTTCCCCAAACTTGAGCACGGGTTTAAAGGAAAACAGAATATTTTAAGACAGTTGTTTCCAAAAGCTTAACAGAACACAGATGAGTGTATTGACCATGCTGAGAGGTTGACACCACAGAGTTGTCAAACACAGGTAAGTAACTCCATATCTCAGATTCTGCAAGCAATTTTCTCCACTCCAAATAATAAAACCCAGGTTTTTTTCTCCCTGAATTATTTTAAGTTATTTATACAGATACCATATTTTGGAATGTTCTGTCGGAATTAAACATCCCCTGCAGATCCATTGAAAACCTTAAGGGAATCTTTGTACTTTCTCTGTAATCTATTTATTCAAACATGCTAAAATAATTCAGTGTCTTACAATCTTATATTCCACAACCACCTGATGAAGGAGCAGCGCTCTGAAAGCTGGTGCTTCCAATTAAACCTGTTGGACTATAACCTGGTGTTGGGTGATTTTTAACTTTGTACACCCCAGTCCAACACCGGCATCTCCAAATCATGGCTAAAATCAGAAGTTTCTCTGAAGTTTAGTTGGTCAACTGGGTACATGAGGGACATTCCAGATTTATTTATATTCTTATCTCTGCAGTGTAGAGGCTCATTTTACTCACTTTCCCTGATCCCAGGTTTACATAGGTTAATTTTCACAAGTATTGTGATTTAGAGATCCAACATTGAAGCTCCACTTCTCTGTCTCCTGTCAGGACAAGTACTGATCTCTTCTTTACAAGATTTCAAACATCATGCTCCTCACCTCCTTTTGTTTTACTGATGCCATTACAGTTCATTAGTTGGACTGTGTCCCTTATTTTATATTACCTTGTCCTGTTCTTCCAACCAGAATACATCAACTCACAACTCTCGACATTAACATTATGTGCCACCTTTTCGCCCACTCTGTCAACCTGATTGTTGTCATAGAGACATACGGCACGGAAACTGACCCTTTGATCCAACCATGCCGACCATAATCCCAAACTAAACTAGTCCCGCCTGCCTGCTCCTGGCCCATATCCCTCCAAACCTTTCCTATTCATGTACTTATCCAATGTCTTTTAAACATTGTAATTGTACCCAGTTCCACAGAAAGTTCATTCCACACGCAAGCCACCTTCTGCGTAAAAAGTTTGCCCCTCATGTCTTTTATAAAACTTTCTCTTCTCACCTTAAAAATGTACCCCCTAGCCATAAAGTCCCGCATCCTAGGAAAAAGACAACTACCATTAACCCTATCTATACCCCTCATTATTGTGTAAACTTCTATCAGGTTGTCTCTCAATCTCCTACGCTCCAGTGACAAAGTCCCAGCCTATCCAATCTGAACCCTGCACCACCCGGTTCTACCTCCTTCCGAAGCCTGACCACCCTGGCCAACCCATTGTCTCAGTATACTCCTGCCCCACCGAACTCATCTCTACCTACCTTGGCACTGTCCTATCCACCCTAGTCCAGGAACTCCCCACATACGTTCAAGACACCACCCAAGCCCTCCAAGACTTCCGTTTCCCCGGCCTGCAATGCCTCATCTTCAACATGGATATCCAATCCCTCTACACCTCCATCCGCCATGACCAGGGCCTCCAAGCCCTCCGTTTCTTCATCTCCCGACGTCCCCAACAGTACCCTTCCACCGATACTCTCATTCGTTTGGCTGAACTGGTCCTCACCC
>NC_057723.1:76115986-76116984 GCF_004010195.1 Chiloscyllium plagiosum
ATCCCCACCCCCATTCACCTATTGTACTCTATGCTACTTTTTCTCCCCACCCCCCCCCTCCTTTCATTTATCTCTCCACTCTGCAGGATCCCTGCCTCTATTCCTGATGAAGGACTTTTGCCCGAAACGTCGAAAAGTATCAATTGACCCATTATTCCCCATTTCCAACCACTCAGCCATGTGTTTTTGTTACTGCCCCTTTTACTCCATGAGTTGTAAGTTGTGTCTTGCTGTGGGCACCGTATCAAAAGCCTTGTGGAGATCCCTGTACACCACATCAACAGCAGTATGCTCATTAAACTTGTGATGCCTCTTCCAAAAATCTTCAGCAAGTTAGTTTAACATGATTTTCTCTTTAGCAACCCACGCTGGGTCTTCCTAAATCAGCTTGCTATTTTCCATTCTTTTCCAAATCATTGTTTCTGGAAGATTCCCCACCACTGATATTAAACTGCGTGTTCTGACATTGTACATTTTCAGCTGTGCAGGACTTTGGTGATGATAGCATTCTGGCTCAGTGGTTAGCACTGCTGCCTCACAGCGCCAGGGACCTGGGTTTGATTCCAGCCTCGGGTGACTGTCTGTGTGGTGTTTGCACATTCTCCCCGTGTCTGCGTGGGTTTCCTCCAGGTGCTCTGGATTCCTCCCACAGTTCAAAGGTGTGTAAGTTAGGGTGGATTGGCCATGCTAAATTTCCCGTAGTATTCAGGGATGTGTGGGTTAGGTGTATTAGCCATGGGAGATGTTGAGGTAGGGGGATGGGTGTGCGCGTGGGATGCTCATTGGAGGGCTGGTATGGATTCAATGGGCCAAATGGCCTGTTTCCACATTGTAGAGATTTGATGATTATTGCATTAGATTACAACAGAAGTTTTAAGTTAAGAAGAAACTGTCTGAAGACAGCCCCAGCTCGTTATACACTGGTGGTGTGTGTGTGCGTGTGTGTGTGTTTGTGTGTGTGTATATGTGTGTGTGTGTGTGTGAGCATGTGTGTGTGT
>NC_057723.1:76117269-76134213 GCF_004010195.1 Chiloscyllium plagiosum
TGTGTGTGTGTGAGCGTGTGTGTGTGTCTGTGTGTGTGTTTGTGTGTTTTTATATGTGTGCGTGTATGCGTGTGAGCGTGTGTGACTGTGTGTGTGTGTATGTGTTCTAGCTGCGGGAAACCTGCTTCTCCTACCACGTGTTGGAGTGTGAGTATCACTCTGCCCCTCCTGTCTGGAAATGGTGGATCTAGCTGTGGTGCATTTCCCAAGGCTGAGGCCCCAGGAGGAACAGTGTCCAGGTTTGGGCCTGGTTCACTAACTGGGTCTGGATCAGATCACTCACTTGGACCAATGACTGGAGCAGGATTTCGATTAGGCTTTGGGTTTAGAGTCCAGTTCCTCTGGAGCAATTGGTGTTGGTGGTTGTAGCTTTGGGCATCGTTACCTTTAACTGATCAACATGGTATCGCCCAGTTTTTCCCGTGTTGAGCAAAATTCTGTACATGGACAGCTGGCCTTGTCCATCATGCAGTGGGGGCCTGAATATCTGCAATGGCTTCTCTCCTGAAAATTTGTAACATCACCCACTTCCCTACCTCGTACCGCACCGTGCTCACCTGGCTATTAAAGCACACTTTTCTCTGCCTTTCTCTTTTTTTCATTCTCATAGCTGCTGCTTTGTGTGCAGCTTGACATTTTCTAGAATTTTCCAGTCTACCCGTTGCAAAGGGCTTTGCCCTTGGGCTCTGTCATGTCCATTCCCACCGAGGGCCCTTTACCCCGTACTGGTCTTGAGAACATGGAGGTGAATCCAGTTGAGCTGGTGGGTGAATTCCCTATGAGCATGAGGACAAAGGCTAAAACTACCTTCCAGGTCAAGTTGATTCACTGGATGACCTTTCACAGCCTTCCTTTGAGAGGGTGTGATGGATCCTCTGTACAATCCCACTGGACTGTGGAGGTTAAGTGATGTTGACATCACATATATTTATCACCAGCGGGGTTATCTGGGCTGGGTTTGCTGGTCTGAATCTATACTGCAGGAAGGCCTGTCTACTCACAATGTGTTGAATTAAAATGCATTGAGTACAAGAGTTAGGGGGTCATGTTGTAGCTGTACAGGACATTGGTTAGGCCACTGTTGGAATATTGCGTGCAATTCTGGTCTCCCTGCTATAGGAATGATGCTGTGAAACTTGAAAGGGTTCAGAAAAGATTTACAAGGATGTTGCCAGGGTTGGAGGATTTGAGCTATAGGGAGAGGCTGAATAGGTTGAGGCTATTTTTCTCTGGGGTATCGGAGGTTGAAGGGTGACCTGAAAGAAGTTTATAAAATCATAAGGGGCATGGGTAGGGTAAATAGACAAAGTCTTTTCCCTGCGATTGGGGAATCCACAACTAGAGGGCATAGGTTTAGGGTAAGAGGGGAACAAATGAAAATGGACATAAGGGGCAACTTTTTCACACAGAGGGTGGTGTGTGTATGGAATGAGCTGCCAGAGGAAGTGGTGGAGGCTGGTACAGTTACAGCATTTAAAAGGCATCTGGATGGGTATATGAATAGGAAGGATTTAAAGGGATATGGGCCAAGCGCTGGCAAATGGGACTGGATTAATTTAGGGTATCTGGTTGGCATGGACGTGTTGGATCAAAGGGTCTGTTTCCATGCTGTACAGCTTTATGACTCTATGACTCTGTGTCAACTGCAAAGTTGACAGTGTTTGTATGAGTAGGGAATGCTTCTATCTGTTTGCTAAAATAATGTTCAAGATGACCAGGATACACTCATGTGTCCCTTTATGCAGTGCTAGGGGCTGACACAGTGTTTTTGAAGATCAGTCCACTGTCCTGTTACACTCCTTTATTGACACCCTTGTCAGGGTTGATCTGGGTGCAGCAGCTGATTCAGTCTTAACATAACGTTTTATGTCTTTTCCCGTTTCTGGCCATTGACACAATCCCTTCACTTCTGTTCCTTGGTAAGCTCGCTCATCATGGTTTTGATGCACCACTTGATTTTGGTCCCACAATGTTCCATGCACCTGAGTTGCACCATTGAAATCTCCTTCCTTCCTGGGCTGACTCTTGCACAAAGGTGGTTCTCCCAGGTCAGGGCTGAACTAGTCCTGGCTAGTTCTGTGGAAGGGTTAATTCCCGAAACATTGACTTCTTCACCGTCTGACGCTGCCTGGCTTGCTGTGTTCTTCCAGCCTCCTGCTTGTCTACTTTGGATTTCAGCATCTGCAGTCTGTTTTTTGTCTCTAATGGAGATGAACAGCTTAAGACTCCATGGTTAACAGAAACAGATCCTTCGGCCTAACTCATCCATACCGACCAGATATCCTCAACTAAGCTAGTCCCATTTGCAACCACTTGGCCCGTATTCCTCTAACCCCTCCCTTTTCATATACCCATCCAGATGCCTCTTAAATGCTGTAATTGTACCAGCCTCCACCACTTCCTCTAGCAGCTCATTCCATACATGTACCACCCTCTACATGAAAATGTTGCCCATTCGGTCCCTTTTATATCTTTCCCTTCTCACCCTAAACCTATGCCGTCTAGTTCTGGACTCCCCCACCCCAGGGAAAAAGACCTTGTCTATTTACCCTATCCATGTCCCTCATGATTTTCTAAATGTCCATAAGGTCACCCCTCAGCCTTTGATGCTCCAATGAAAACAGTCCCAGCCTATTCAGCTTCTCCCTGTAGCTCAAACCTTCCAACCCTGGCAACATCCTTGTAAATCTTTTCTAAACTCTTTCAAGTTTCAATAGGAGGGAGACCAGAATTACACACAATATTCCAAAAGTGGCCTAATCAACAGCCTATACAGCTACAACATGACCTCCCAATTCCTATACTCAGTACTCTGACCAATAAAGGAAAGCATATCAAATGCCTTATTCACTATCCTATCTCCTGCGACTCTACTTTCAAGGAACTACGAACTTGCACTCCAAGATCTCTTTATTCAGCAACATTCCACAATACCTTATCATTAAGTGTGCAAATCTTGCCCTGATTTGACTTTCCAAAATACAGTACCTCAAATTTAGCTAAATTAAATCTGCCTCTCCTTGACCCATTGGCCCATCTGATCAAGATCCCATTGTACTCTAAGGTAACCTTTTTTGCTGTCCACTATGCCTCCAATTTTGTTGTCATCTGCAAACTTACTAACTACACCTCCTGTGTTCACATCCAAATCATTTATATAAATGATGAAAAGCAGTGGACCCAGCACCAATCCTTGTGGCACTCCACTGGTCACATGCCTCCAGTCTGAAAAACAACCCTCCACCACCACCCTCTCTCTGCTATCTTTAAGCCAGTTCTGTATCCAAATGGCAAGTTCTTCCTATATTCCATGAGAAATAACCTTGCGAACCAGTCTACTATGATGAACCATGTCAAACACCTTACTGAAGTCTATATAGATTACATCCACAGCCCTGCCCTCATCAATCCTCCTGTTATGTCTTCAAAAAAGCTCAATCAAGTTCGTGAGACATGATTTCCCACACGGCAAGCCATGTTGACCATCCCTAATCATATCTTGCCTTTGCAAATACGTGTAAGTCCTGTCCATCAGGATTCCCTCCAACAACTTGCCCACCACCAACATCAGGCTCACTGGTCTGTAGTCCCCTGGCTTGACCTTACCACCCTTCTTAAACAGTGGCACCATGTTAGTCACTTCAGTCTTCTAGCATCTCACCTGTGACTATCGATGATACAAGTATCCCAGCAAGGGGCCCAGCAATCATTTCTATAGTTTCCCACAGAGTGCGAGGGTACACTCATATCAGGTCCTGGGGATTTATCCACCCTTATGTGTTTTAAGACATCCAGCACCGTCTCCTCTATAACATGGACATTTTTCAAGATGTCACCATTTTTTCCCCCATGTTCCACATCTTCCATATCCACCAGCGTAAACACTGACTCAAAATACTCATTTAGCATCTTAAACATCTCCTGCAGTTCCACATACAGGCTGCCAATAACATAAATTTCCTGAACATCCAGAATATTGCAAAAATGAGAATAACTGTTTAAATCAGATTTCAGGGTAAAGGAACCCAGGATCATGCAGGAAAGGAAGTATTTGTTTTAACATCATAGTCATCTTCCATGATGAACATCCTTGGGATTAAAAGTCCCCCAAACAATTTTATGAAGTAACTGCCTGAATTAACTAGGAAGAGTTCACTCAAAATGAAATCCAGGGGATTAAAAGTTCTCAGGATTAAGGATAAGATAATGGATCAGAAAAAGCCCCCTCCAGTGGAAAAAGGGTTCTGAGACCAGTCAATATTACAATGAAGGCCAATATCATAATGAAAGTCAATATTACAATGAAGGTCCACACTCTTCAAAACCAGGCCTTACTGGTCATCCAAGTCAGAGGGGAATGGTCTCTGAAAGAATTGTGTAAATTGTAGACTGTCTGCATTTGTGAAGTGGAAGACTTGGGAAGAGATGGATTGTGGTAAAAGCATACAAATGTGTCTAAATGTTAGTTCGTGGGTTGAAAGCTTCAGGGAAGTTGTTGTATAAGATAATGGTTCTGAAGAGTTGATGTTGAAGTTGCTTTAACTCCACCCAGTCCCTCACTGTAATACTGCCTTGCAGTGCAGAATTCAGCAGCCCTGCCATAAGGTCCCAATGGAGACAGAGCTTTTCTCCTTGGAACCTAACCATTCTAATTGTACCAAAATAGTTCGCATGAGGCCATGTGTAGTTTCTGTGGTTTGGAGAGTATGGATTTACCTGTTTATTTGGATTGCTTTTGTTTCAAGCTCCTGTTTGGTTATTTCAAGGGATTGCTTTTCAATTTTGATTACAGTCCAGCCCATGTTCCTGACCTATGGGCCGGAGAGAATCACAGAATCCCTACAGTGCAGAAAGAGGCTATTCAGATCATTGAGTCGATAACTACCCTTCAGTCAGCCTCCCACTCATCCCTGTAACCCTGCGTGGGTTAACCTGTTCACTCCCGGACACTACAGGGCCAATCCAACCTAACCCGCACAGCTTTGGACTGTGGGAGGAAACACCCCCACAGCACCCGGAGGAAACCCACCCAGAAATGGGGAAAATGTGCAAACTCTACATGGACAGTCACCCAAAGCTGGAACTCAACTCAGATGATGTCAGGCGGCAATGCTAAGGGTTGGTCATTTCCTTGTGAGCCTGATCGGGGTCACCACTAACAGGTCTAGGTAGCAGGTCGTGGAGGAGGATCTCCGCACCTGTCTGTCTGCCTCTTTTCCATAGTTATGGCTGTGGAAAAAGTGGGGACTGCAGATGCAGGAGGTCAGAGTCAAAAAGTATAACGCTGGAAAAGCACAGTCGGTCAGGCAACATCCAAGAAGCAGGAGGGTCGACGTGTTGAGCATAAGCTCTTCATCAGGTTATGCCTCTGCTTGGGTGTCTCTGGTGAAGCAGGCTGCTGGATTCATGGTAGGTGAGGATAACATCTTGTGCTAAAACTATATCCAAAGAAACCATTTCACACGCTGCACTTTATAATCGCTCCTATGCATTAATTAAGGGTTATTACATAATTAGCAGCCAGGCCAGAACAGATGACTAACCAAATAATGTACCTCAATTAAAATGTAAATGAAGAATTAATAATTCATTCAGCAGTCATGATTAAGTCTGGATTTAACAGTTTAGAATTTTAAGCGTGTTCATTTGCTGCTGTAAGGTCCTACTTTTAGACAAGCATCAAATTAATTATTGGCCTGGATATTGCGAGGAGTAGAATCACATTCAGATCATTGCGAACTCTGCATTCCCACCTGGGAATTGGTCCATCGGATATGGAGAGTGTATCTGAAAGCAACTGTTCCCTTGTGCAGCAGAATTATTGGAGCAATTTGTATCAACCCCCTTTTACATCAATCTGTCTTCCATTTGGCAAACATCCTAAAGCCACTTCGATTCAATTGTGAAAAGGTAAATGGTTGAGGTAAGTGTTGGGCAGGTAAGAGAGCCAGGTTTGATATGGGTAGGGTGCCAAGGAGGGAGAGCGCTAGGTGGATCGCTTAAGGCAGCGCTGAGTCAAGATGGAGGGTGGATATGTTGGACCCTGAGTATGGCTGGCACGGTGGGTCAGTGGTTAGCACTGCTGCCTCACAGCACCAGGGACCCAGGTTCGATTCCAGCCTTGGGTGGCTGTCTGTGAGGAGTTTGAACATTCTCCCTGTGTCTGAGTGGGCTTCCTCTGGGTGCTCTGGTTTCCTCCCAGAATCCAAAGATGTGTCGGTTAGGTGATTTTGCCAGGCTAAATTGCCCATAGTGTCCAGAGATGTGTGGGCTAGGTGCATTAGTCAGGGGTAAATGTAGAATAATAGGTCTGGGTGGGTCACTCTTCGAAGGGTCGGTGTTGACTTGTTGGGCCAAATGACCTGTTTCCACACTGTTGGGATTCTATGATTCATTGGGGCTGCGGGTGAGATGTGTTGCTGCTGATGTGGGGGTGTTGGAGTCAGCAGGGTTGGGAGGGTCAGGGTGACACAGCCATCAGAGAGAGAGAGAGAGATGGGGGATGCTATCAAGTCATTTGGCAAGAGTTTCTCAGGGCCGGTATTGGGTTGGAGCAAGGGGGAGAGAGGGGATGTCAGTAACTGTGCGGGTGGTGTCCACTCTGGTGGCAAGGGAGGGTTGTTGTTGGGGTTTGGGTTGAGGTGGGGAAATTGGGCGTAGCAACCCACAAGATGGGTGTCAGGGCTGGTGGGCCTTCAGTTTGGTGTCAGAGGCATTGAGTGTTGGGGGTTGGTATGTGGTATGTCAGGGAGTCAGCCTATGGAGATCCAGGAATTAGACGAGGATTTTAATTGTCTAAATTTTCCTGGGTCACGATTAACTTAATGGAAACAGGATACTCAAAATTCTCCATCATTAATGGATTATTTTGGACGCTTCCAGACAAGGGGAATTACCTATTGGAATGGTCAATTTCCCAAACTTTTAGAGTCACAGAGATTGACAGCATGGACACAAGCCCTTTGGCCCAACGTTTCCATACTGCATTTCCTATAGAGTTTTGCTGACATAGGGAGAATTCAGAGTCCTGATGCATAACTCCAATCTGTCCTGCAGGAACAATCATCTGCCCATTGGAACCTCTAGATTATTGTGTGTGAAGCTATCCATTTCTGTACTTTGACAATCTGAAAGGTCAGAATAGACAATTGTACCTAGCCAAGTAAGAAAAGTCTCCTTCACATGGACAACGTCCTCAAGTGTCGATTAAGTTACCTCTCAACCTTCTCTCCAATGAAAGCAGGCCTCAGTTCTCCCGGTCTTTCCTCGTAAGACCTTCCTTCCATACCAGACTCTGCCTGTATTCCTGATGAAGGGCTTTTGCCTGAAACGTCGATTTTCCTGCTCCTCGGATGCTATCTGAACTGCTGTGCTTATCCAGCACCACTCTAATCCAGAATCTGGTTTCCAGCATCTGCAGTCATTGTTTTTACCTACCTTCCTTCAATACCAGGCAACATCCTAGTAAATCTCCTCTGAACCCTTTCCAATGAAGCGGTGACCAGAACTGCATGCATTTCTCCAGGTGCTGCCTTACCAGTGTCTTGTCCAGCTGAAACATGACCTCATGGCTCCGAAACTCAATCCCCCTACTAATAAACGCCAACACACCGTATGCCTTCTTAACAACCCTATCAAACTGGATGACAACTTTCAGGGATTTATGCAGCTGGACACCAAGATCTCTCTGTTCACCTACACTGCCAAGAATTTTACCATTAGCCCAGTACTCTGCATTCCTGTTACTTCTCCCGAAGTGAACTACCTCACACTTTTCCTCATTAAACTCCATTTGCCACATCTCAGTCCAGCTCTGCAGCTTATCTGTGTCCTTCTGTAACTGACAACATCCTTCGGCACTATCTACAACTCTGCCGACCTTAGTGTCATCCGCAAACTAACTAACCCATCTTTCCACGCCCACCTCCATATCATTTATAAAATGACAAACAGCAGTGGCCCCAAAACAGATCCTTGCGGCTCACCACTGGTAACCAAGCTCCAGGATGAAGGGCTTTCCCATCAACCACCACCTTCTGTCTTCTTTCAGCTCACCAATTTCTGATCCAATCCACTAAATCACCTTCAATCCCAAAACTCCATATTTTGTACAATAGCCTACCATGGGGAACCTTATCAAACACCTTACTGAAGTCTAGATACACCACATCAATCACTTTACCTTCATTCACCTGTTTTGTCACCTTCTCAAAGAACTCAATAAGGTTAGTTAGGCATGACCTACCCTTCAAAAAGCCATGTTGACTATCCCTAATTAAATTATTCCTTTCCAGATGATTATTAATCCTATCCCTTACAACCTTTTCCAACACCTTACCCACAACCGAAGTAAGGCTCACTGGTTTATAATTACCAGGGTTGTCTCGAATTCCCTTCTTAAACAAGGGAACAACATTTGCTACCCTCCAGTCTTCTGGCACTACTCCTGTCGATAATGATGACATCAAGATCAAAGCCAAAGACTCGGCAATCTTGTCCCTGATTTCCCAGAGAATCCGAGGATAAATCCCATCTAGTCCAGGGGTCTTATCTATTTTCAGATCTTCCAAAATTGCTAAAACCTTCTCTTTGTCAACCTCAATCCCATCTAATCTAGTAGCCTGTATCTCCGTATTCCACTAACATTGCCCTTTTCCAGTGTGAATCCTGACAAAAAGTATTCATTAAGCACTTCCCCTATGTCCTCAGACTCCACACATAACTTCCCATTCCTGTCTTTGATTGGCCCTAATCTTACCTAGGCATTCTTTTATTCCTGATATACCTATAGAAGACCTTAGGGCTTTCCTTGATTCTATCTGCCAACAACTTCTCATGTCCCCTCCTGGCTCTTCTTAGCCCTCTCTTTAGATCTTTTCTGGCTAACTTATAACTCTCAAGCCCCCTAACTGAGCCTTCATGCCTCATTCTCACATAAGCCTTCTTCTTCCTTTTGTTTTTTGTGCTTAATGTCGAGTAGTTTAACCAGTCGCATCTCATCGGGAACATGACACTTCACATCTACCTTTAAAATAAGAAAACGTTATGGTCCAGGCTACCTTCTTAAAATATTTTGAGGGGATCGGGTCCATGATAGTGTTATGGAGGAACATTGGTGGTATGTAAAGATGCATTTGCTGGCATGAAGATTGTGAGAGTTTTTGGTGTGAGGGCAGAGCATGGGAATATTGGACAACATGAGGGAGGAGAGTATTGGGCACAGATTGGTATGCAGGGTGTGTGGGGCTATAGGATTGGTGCAGAGTGGTAGGTGACATGTGTTGGCATTGACAGGTCTGCGAGGGTATATGGGAGGAGAGGCATATGAAGGGTCTGGTCTGCAACTTATTTTTAGTCATTTTTAAATTAATCTTTCATGTAACATCCATGCACGGAGTCAGGCCTTGCGTCCAGATTGAACGTTATCCAGCAGTTTCTGGACTTATTCCTTGGTCATCCAGCCTGGAAACCTCACCAGCTCAGAATGAAACTCTGACTTTGCAGGCCAGCTTTCCTGGATCAGGTTTGTGAAACTGGGAAACTTCCCATCTCTGCACATTTGACCCATATTATATAAAGCTTTTAGGAGCTTGATGATGTCAAAGAGCAGTTCTTCACTGGGCATAAATAGCACCAAGTAGGTGGAGTTCAAAAGCAGAGAGAAGCACGTGGAGTAGAATCAATAACATTCGGTGGTAGAGTTAATGGAATAGTTTTTCAATAATGTAACACTAAAATTAGAGCTTGCTTTTCATTGAAGTTTGCAGTTGACACCAAAATTGGAGGTGTAGTGGACAGCGAAGAGGGTTACCTCAGATTACAACAGGATCTTGACCAGATGGGCCAATGGGCTGAGAAGTGGCAGATGGAGATTAATTTAGATAAATACGAGGTGCTGCATTTTGGGAAAGCAAATCTTAGCAGGACTTTTACACTTAATGGTAAGGTACTCAAGAGTGTTGCAGAACAAAGAGACCTTGGAGTGCAGGTTCATAGCTCCCTGAAAGTGGAGTCACAGGTAGGTAGGATAGTGACGAATGCGCTTAGTATGCTTTCCTCTACGGTCAGGGTATTGAATACAGGAGTTGGGAAGTCATCTTGCGGCTGTATAAGACCATTGGTTCGGCCACTTTTGGAATATTGTGTGCAAATCTGGTCTCCTTCCTATTGGATGGATATTGTGAAACTTGAAAGGCTTCAGAAAATATTTACAAGGTTGTTGCCAGGGTTGGAGGATTTGAGCTACAGGGAGAGGTTGAATAGGCTCGGGCTGGATAATCGGAGGCTGAGGGGTGACCTTATAGAGGTTTATAAAATCATGAGGGGCATGGATAGGATAAATAGACAATGTCTTTTCCCTGGGGTCGGGGGAGTCCAGAACTAGAGGGCATAGGTTTGGGGTGAGAGGGGAAAGATATAAAAGAGACCTAAGGGGCAACTTTTTCACACAGAGGGTGGTACATGTATGGAATGAGCTGCCAGAGGAAGTGGTGGAGGTTAGTACAATTGCAACATTTAAAAGGCATCTGGATGGATGGGTATATGAATAGGAAGGGTATGGAGGGATATGGGCCGGGTGCTGGCAACTGGGACTAGATTGAGTTGGGATATCTGGTCAGCATGGACGAGTTATACTGTAGGGTCATACATCTCTATATCTCCATGACTCTATGACTACTATGTATTGTAGTAGTTAAAAAAGCCTCACAAGGAGATTGTAGCCTCATGATAGTTCTTGTACTTATCTTTTCATTGACCAGTCTGCCTTGAACCCAAACCTATGAATGTGAACATACGAACACACAACAAAAAGACACAGAAATAATCATTGGCACATCTTTGTTTAATAAGTACACTTATCCTTTTCAAAGAATAAACCATTTCTGTAAATTTGCCATTCAATACATATCTTTGCCTTTTGGCTTTATCTTGTCCAAACTAAACATTTTATTGCACCATTACTGGGTTATTTTGGTGTCATGTAATTAAATGCTATGATAGGGTAATTAAGAATTAAATAAAATTAAAACACTCATTAACAACTTACAGTAATAGAAGGGGAAAAGGTTTTGCTTTGAGTAACAGCTAAATTAAAAGGCAGAACCACAAAAATAATAAATTCCAAATTATAATCTGTACCATGAATGAATTAACAGAGGGTAAATGAAATCAGAGAGTTGAATGTATGGCTCTTGGACTGATGTCATGGAATGGGTTTTAATTTGTGGGGCTCTGGCACCAATACTGGGGAAACTGTACCATTGCAATATTTTTGACCGGAACTGAGTTTGGACCAGAATCTTGGCAAATTACCAAGCAAGGGATTTTTTTAGATTACTTACAGTGTGTAAACAGGCCCTTCGGCCCAACAAGTCCACACCAACCCTTCGAACAGCAAACCACCCAGACCCATTCCCCCACATTTACCCTTTCACTACGGGCAATTTAGCACCTAACCTGCACGGAAACCGGAGGAAACCCACGCAGACACGGGGAGAACGTGCAAACTCCACACAGACAGTCGCCTGAGGCGGGAATTGAACCCGGGTCTCTGGCGCTGTGAGGCAGCAGTGCTAGCCACTGTGCCACCAGGCTGCCTGTAGAAAGGGATTCTTACTGAAATAATGAGGGTGACAATTCACACAAGGGCAAGATTTGGAAAATTCAGGAGACAACAAGCAGTTGTAGTAATGTAGGTAATGACAACAAAAATGAGAGTGAGAGACAGACTTAAGAGTGCACCAACAAATAAGGTCACAATGGGGAAAAGTATTCATGTACTCATCTAAGTGCTTTTTAACCATTGTAATTGTACCCGCGTCCACCACTTCCTCAGCAAGTCTATTCCACAAGCGAAGCACCCTCCATGTGAAAAATGTGGCACCTCATGTCTTTTTTAAAACTGTCTCTTCTCACCTTAGACATGTGCCCCCTATTCTTGACACCCCACTGCCACTGTAGGGAAAAGACATTCACTATATCTATACCCCTTATTATTTTATAAACCTCTATAAGGTCACCTCTTAATGTCCCCTAGCAGCCTTTCTTTGCAACTCAAATATGGACCAGGAGCAGGCCGTTGGGGCTAGTCTAATTTGGGATTATGTTCAACATGGACTGGTTGGACCAAAGGGTCTGTTTGACTCTATGTTTCTATCACCCAGAATTAAATCTCTTCATCTGAATGCTTAGACTCCTCTCCTCATTCCTCTGTCTTTACCTGGTGTGAGCCTCGTAAACGATCCCTGAACTGCCATCAATGCAAATATATCTTTACTTTGATAAGGGGCTTATAACTGCTCACAGTATTGTGGTTATGATTTAACCGGTACCTTGAATGAGAGTGGCAACAAAGACCAAAGATGTCTTGGTAGCAACCTTTAAAGATTCCCTACATTCTGTAAAGACACCAAGGGACTACAACACTGGACATTTTACCTGGTTATTTCTGAATGAAGGGAGACAGAAAGCTAGAAGCTGGCCAATTAGTCTAGCACCTGCCATGACAGGATGTTGGAATTGATTATTGAGACAATAGCAGGATGTTTAGAAAATGATAATACAATCAGGAAGTGTTGTCATGGCTTTATGAAAGGGAAATCATGCTAGACAAATTTAGTGGAGTTATTTGAGGATGTAACATGCAGGATGGCTAAAGGGGAAACTTTAGTCAATGCCGTGCATTGAGATTTAAAAAAGGGAATTGTTGATGTGCCACATTAGACGTTACGTCAAAACATTAAAAAATCAATGCATTGGCAGAGATATATTATCAGGAAGAGAGGACAGGCAAACTAATTGGAAACAGAGTCAAGATAACAGATATGATTCAACTTGGCAAAATATAACTAATGGAGTTTCACAGCCATCAGTACTAGGGACTCAATTATTTATGAACTATATTAATGACTTTAATGAAACTTTGCTGGTGGTTCTGTACAATTTTGGATTCATGTGTCTGTGCAATTAATGGCATTTATATCTGTAGAAGCTAGACTGCAATGAAAATTCAAAGGACTCTTCATTTGTGCTGTTGCCTGCGCGGAGGATATTTAAAAATTAAGTTGAAAGTAGGAACCAATTTGACAATCTGAGAGGTTATTGAGAGAGAGCGAGAGAGATAAGTTGTTCTGAAAGTTCCAAGATATAGCATAGATTAGCACATTCTCCCACAGTGAAGTGAAAATTAGTGCAATATTAAATTTATTCACAGAGTTAAAGGTGATCCCTTTATTGTGTTTTCACATGAAGAGTTAAGTGGAAGGGTTTACACTGCACAGAATTTCATTACAATCTGATACATCTGATTACACATCTTTTGCCAGGTAAATCTAATCAAGAGTTTTAGACTTAAACACAGATTTGATGTGCGATTCCCTGTATATTCATAAAGGTGACAGAGATGCTAGTAAAAGACCATGATAAGTCATCGAGTCATAGAGCTGTACAGCATGCAAACAGTCTTTGGTCCAACTCGTCCATGCCGACCAGATATCCTAAATTAATCTGGTCCCATTTTGCCAGCATTTGGCCCATGCCCCTCCAAACCCTTCCTATTCATGTCCCCATCCAGATGCCTTTTTAATGCTGTAGTTGTACCAGCCTCCACCACTTCCTCTGGCAGCTCATTCCATACACATACCACCCTCTGTGTGAAAAAGTTGCCCCTTAGGTCTCTTTTAAATCTTTCCCCTCTCACCTTAAGCCTATGCTTTCTAGTTTTGGACTGCACTACCCTGGAGAAAAGCCCATGGCTACAAGTCACCTAGAAGTCATAATTTTCTTTTTCATTTTCTGAGTATGTAAATAAACCTAGAATCTCAGTCTGACAGAAGGTGCCATGGAATGTATGGTTAGGTTGAGACTTGTCCATCAGGCAATGAAGGAATGGAATTAATCAAGAAAAGACAGTTACAAAAGACCATTGTCACACCCTTCATTTTTTCACCTCTTGTCCGAAGTACAAAGGACTATCGAATCAGCGTTTTTATCCATTAGTCACAAAGACAACAAAATTATCCCAAAAAAGGTCCAAAACATGCTCTCTTCACTGTTACCTAAGAGGTACAGTTAGTAAGTTTGCAGATGATACCAAAATTGGAGGTGTGGTGGACAGCGAAGAGGGTGACCTCAGATTACAACAGGATCTGGACCAGATGGACCAATGGGCTGAGAAGTAGCAGATGGAGTTTAATTCAGATAAATGCAAGGTGCTGCATTTTGGGAAAGCAAATCTTAGCAGGACTTATACACTTAATGGTAAGGTCCGAGGGAGTGTTGCTTAACAAAGAGACCTTGGGGTACAGGTTCATAGCTCCTTGAAAGTGGAGTCGCAGGAAGATAGGATAGTGAAGAAGGCGTTTGGTATGCTTTCCTTTATTGGTCAGAGTATTGAGTACAGGAGTTGGGAGGTCATGTTGCGACTGTACAGGACATTGGTTAGGCCACTGTTGGAATATTGCATGCGATTCTGGTCTCCTTCCTATCGGAAAGATGTTATGAAAGTTGAAAGGGTTCAGAAAAGATTTACAAGGATGTTGCCCGGGTTGGAGCATTTGAGCTACAGGGAGAGGCCGAACAGGCTGGGGCTGTTTTCCCTGGAGCGTCAGAGGCTGAGGGGTGACCTTATAGAGGTTTTTAAAATTATGAGGGGCATGGATAGGATAAATGGACAAAGTCTTTCCCTGGGTTGGGGGAGTCCAGAACTAGAGGGCATAGGCATAGGGTGAGAGGGGAAAGATATAAAAGTGACCTAAGGGGCAACTTTTTCATGCAGAGGGTGGTACGTGTATGGAATGAACTGCCAGAGGAAGTGGTGGAGGCTGGTACAATTGTAACATTTAAGAGGTGCTTGGATGGGTATATGAATAGGAAGGGTTTGGAGGGAGCTGGCAGGTGGGAGTAGATTGGGTTGGGATATCTGGTTCAGCATGGACGGGTTGGACCGAAGGGTCTCTTTCCATGCTGTACATCTCTATGACTCTATGACTCTATGTTACGACTTGGAGTGTCTGACCTATAACATGACAGAACCTATTGGTTGACAACTGAAATAGTGAAAAAGGAATATTTTACAGTGGAGTTCATTTTAAAATGACTAGATTCTAATACTTTGTTGAAAGTGTGCACTTTGAATTGTGCAGTAATGCCCTCATTGTAGACTGTGTGAAAAATCAGCACTCTGCAGTTCTCCTGTGAATCTTTGGGATTTAATGTCACTCATTTCTTGGACACTATTTATCAGCTTTCCATTAAAATGTTTGCATTAATGACCTTCATCCCATTGATGATGAAAAGGAAGACAAACTATAGAAGGGCTGAGAGCTGAGAATATGTAAAGCTCAGGCTAAGTCATTTCATGGAAATCTTAGTTAAATCTCACCTTAGCACTTTTCACAGCATCAACTGTGCATTCATCTGCAAAACCCGTTTGGTTTCAATTTCCTGGATATATTACCTCATCTGATTTGTGAGCACAATTGGTTGTTATTGCAAATCCATTTTCTCTGCAAACTGAAATCAAAGTCCTGCGGTGCACCCTTCCCTACATTAGGACTTTATAATAATTGGCTTGTGTAATTAATTTGAAATGAAAGATTATGGCATGCAACACAGACACTGGAACAGGACTCAAGGAGGTCTGTCATTAGGAACTACTGACCCGCTGAAGCAGTCACATGGCTCTCCTATGAATCACATGATGCATGGATGCTTTAAGATAGTATTTGAGAGCTGGATGTCCCCCCGGAGGTCTTGAATAAGGCAATCCTCTTCCGCAATGGGTAACCCCCAATTGACATCGGTGAGGATATTTTGGTCAACTTCTGGTTCTGCCATATTTTTATTTATGTGTTTTTGTGGGACTGGCTGGGCCCAGCATTTACTGCCCATCCCTCGTTACCCCTTGAGAAAGTGGGGGTGAACTGCCTTCTAGAACCGCTGCAGTCCACCTGCTGTGGGTTGACCCACAATGCCCCGAGGGATGGAAAGATGTGCCTCGTTAATGATACGCTTTGGTTGTACCAGGGATTGTTTATAAAGTTACATGATTTCCAAAGTAAGGACAACAAAACCACTTTAGTGGGAGTCTGAGACATTCCTTTTCCTTTTCTTTCCATTTGTTTGATGGATGCAGTAAAGGTATCGAGTGATTTGGACCCAGAAGAAAGCCATGCAGCCTATTGAATCCATGTTGAAGAAATCTTGTCTAGCACCAAGGAAAGAGACAGAGTGTTTGGTGATGTGGTGCAAAGATAGCAACCTCTCTGTCAACATCAGCAAAACTAAAGAAGCTTCAAGAAACAAGGAGGAGGAGACGCCTCTACAACAACGGAGGTGAGGTGGAGGCAGTCGGCAGCGTCAGGTTCCCAGGACTGATGATCATCAACAGTCTGTCCGGGGCCACCCACAATGATGCGATGCCACAATAATGCATCTTCTTCCTCAGGAGGCGAAGGAAATTCGGTATATCCATAATGGCCTTCACCAACTTTTATAGGTGGACCACAGAAAACATTCTATCTGGAACCATCACAGCTTGGTACAGCAACAGCTCTGCCCAGGACTGTAAGAAATTACAGAGAGTTGTGAACACATTCCAGTCCATCACACAAACCCAACCTTCCATCCACTGACTCCATTTACACTTTTCCCTGCCTCGGCAAGGCAGCTAACATCATCAAGGACCCCTCCCACCGTGGTTATAATCTCCTCCAACCTCATCCGTCAGGCAGAAAATACAAAAGCTTAAACACACGCACCAACAGATTCAAGAACAGCTTCTTCTCTACTTTTGTTAGACTTTGTGGGTGGCACGGTGGCACAGTGGTTAGCAGTGCTGCCTCACAGCGCCTGAGACCCGGGTTCAATTCCCGCCTCAGGCGACTGACTGTGTGGAGTTTGCACATTCTCCCCGTGTCTGCATGGGTTTCCTCCGGGTGCTCC
>NC_057723.1:76134236-76160335 GCF_004010195.1 Chiloscyllium plagiosum
ACACTGTAATGTAATCTAATCTAATCTAATCTAATCTACTTCTGAATGGACCTCAAAAATTTCAAATCTAATGTTAATCTCACTCTCTATGATTCGGATTTTTCACTCTCTATGCACCTTCTCTGCAGCCATAATATTGTATTATTCACTCTGTTCTATCACCCTAATGCACTTTGCCTGTGCTGCATACAAAACCAAACTTTTCACTTTATTTAGGTACATGTGACAATAATAAATCAGATCAAATCCTTCCCCTGCTCTACCCTGTAAACCTACAAATTTATTTCCTTCAATTATGCATTCAATGTTCTTTGAAAATTAGCGATGACTGCTTCTTCAGCCACTGTCACTGAGTTCAAAAGCCGACAGTGCATTCCATGCGCCCACCACTCTGTGTGTGTACTTATCTAAAAGTCCTTTTGATACCCCTATTGTATCTGCCTCCACAGCACCCCCAGCGGTGTGTTCCAGACACCTACCACTCTCTGTGTAAAAAGAATTGCCGTCACATAACTTTCCCTCTCTTACTGTCAACGCATACCCCCTAGTATTACACATTTCAACTCTGGGGAAAATATGTCCTAAAAGCCTCTTCCGAACCTTTATAAATCATCATGGAATATTGTCATTAGTACATCCAACTCCAACACTCATTGTTTGATTTGGAATGATTTACATCTCTGCATCATTTTTATCCCTCTCAGTAAGGGTGATGCATGATTAGAGACTGTCTGAGCCACCCTTGTGGGCTCCCCTTGTAAGCCAGTCTTGTTAATCCATTGACACCTTTTCATCTTTTCTCTCAGGTCAAGTGACTTAAATTTGTTTTAAAATGTGCTTAGTCTTTAAAAATGTGGTTCATTTAAGGTTGTGTTGCAAAGCTTGTGAAATCCTTTGTTTTTGATTTGACATGCTTTTAGTGATTACTCTGGCATGATGTAGTGTCATTGCATTCCCAAAAATAAGATGCAAGATGCATAGATAGTAAATATTTGGCTAGGTGCTGTAGAATTTTAGGTGTGGGATTGAATAGAAAACAACAGTTGCACCCTCAGAAATGAAAATTGTCTCTTTGTTGGATTTTGCGGAGATGCTTGAGAAACAAAATATCTTGTTACCATTGAAAATTAATGATTTAAATTGGTTGGTTGCAAACTAAATGGTTGCTAGGCTAGATTGTTAGATTCCTGCTAATCTAAAATGGCATAGCTAGTTTTTAATGACTGTGGAGGTATTAGAGAAGCTGGGATTGTTTTCCTTTCTAAAGAGTACGATAAGGGGGCACTTAATAAAAACGTTGAAAACTATTGTGAAGGGGATTAATAAAGTAAATAAGATGAAACTGTTTCAGCTGACAAACGGGTCAGTAACCAAATACAAATATGAGATGATTAAAAGAACTGGAGAATATATTGTTTAACAACGGAAATTCCTAGAATCCGGAATGCTTGAATGCACACTGGAAGCAAATTCAATTTCTAAATTATTTCCAGAAGATTTGAGTAGAGGAATATGGATATCTTGCTGAAAATGTATACAGCGTTGGTGAGACTGTATTTGAAGTATTGTGTACAATTTTGGTCGCCTCACAGAAAGAAAGATATCTTGTCATGAAGACAGTGATGATTCATGGGGTTACGGGATTGTCCTATGATGAATGGTCAAGGAGATTGAGCCTGTTTTATGACTGCACAGTTCTCTGAAAGGTATTGTTCCTTTAAGATAATATTACAACATGAAACACTCTAGTATCTGAGGTACGCATCTTGCCTTCTGTACAATCAGTCTGTTCATAAGCAGATGGTCTGTTATGGCGCTGGTCAAACCTACTAAAGTATATCATGGAGATAGCCTTGAACCTAACTTTTATGTCTTTTGAAAAGATACAGTGCTCCAGGTATGATTTGACAAAGATTCAATCAAAACACACGTTATGCTTATACCACAACTAAAATCCAAATGAAAAGCAAGAATTGGCATAACATTTAACTCTATTGAAATATTTAACAGAATAATATATTATTTAGCTGCTACTCATCAGCTGTTCCAGTACTGGCAGATCCCATAAGCACACCCTTGCCAAAAGAAATTCAGTAACACAGTTGCTCTTCTCACGTGCTGTCTCCCTCCAGACCAGGAGAAAGAAATACCAAAATAAATAATCTGCCCCTTTTAATTTTTAAGAGGAAACCTCTCTGTCTCAGGCTTCTCCCTTGCAGCACAGAATTCAAGTTGTCAGCTCCAGCGGACAGCAAAAACCAATTAACTCCAAGCTAAACCAAAATCCTCTGGGTCTCTATGTGAGTCTGATGCTGCCTGCTCATGATTCTTTTGTCTTACTTGCGAAAAAATATCACCCAGTGAGAACGCAAAGCTGTTTACCAACTGCCTTTCTGATGGAGACATTTCGTCACCACTGTGACATCACCCCTCTGCAAGAGAAACAGAAGGGAACACATCTCTTAAAGGCACAGCATCATCACTGTCTGCTAGTCAGACAGCCGTCAAATCTGTACATGAACTATGAGCAATTGAAGTAAGTGTAATGTGTAAGTTTAGGACATCAAAATAGTTTACATAGCTCATTGTTAATAAATTTCCACACACCAGACACAATAAGGGTGTTGGTGCTCTATTGTATATGTTACATGAGCAAGTTGACAGAAAGCCAGAGTCAGGATTTGACTCAGGGCCTGCATTACCTAACGTTTAGAAGATTGGAAGCTGATCTCATTGAAAGAGGTAACGATAGGGTTGATGCAGGAAAAGTAGTTCTTTGGTGGGTGGATCATGAACTAATG
Organism: Chiloscyllium plagiosum; assembly: GCF_004010195.1. Taxonomy (NCBI): domain Eukaryota; kingdom Metazoa; phylum Chordata; class Chondrichthyes; order Orectolobiformes; family Hemiscylliidae; genus Chiloscyllium; species Chiloscyllium plagiosum. The sequence continues at coordinate 76,137,038 of NC_057723.1, forward strand.
GATAGAGTTCCAGAATAAGGGGCAGGCCATTTAAGACTGAGATGAGAAGGAATTTCTTTACTCACAGTGAATTTCAGACTGAGAGTATGTTCAAGACAGATTGATAGATTCCAAAGACTCTGAGCTTCCAGCCATCTGCCACTTGAACACCCCACCCTGTTCCTTGGCCAATATCTCTGTCTCAGGCTTGCTGCAATGCTCCAGTGAAGCTCAGCTCAAAAAGAGAGAAGAACAGTTGGACAGACAAAGGAGTGGATAGGGATCAAGCGAGGATGATAAATAGCTATTAATGAGGACTGTTCGTGGCTAACACTAGGTTGTGTGTAATAGCAGACCATGTGATAACAAGGTCTGGTGTGTGGGGTCTGGGGAAAGGACATGGAAGAGCTCAAGCCCGCTTGGAGAATCTGGAAGCCCTTCGGATTCAATATCGAGTTCAATAACTTTAGGGCTTGAGCTCTCCCATGTCCTTTCCCCAACCCCCACACACCAGGCCTTCTTATCACATGGTCTGCTATTACACACAACCATTGTTAGCCACTAATAGTCCCCATTAGCAGCTATTCATTCTCTTAAGCGCTTGATTCCTATCCAATCCTTTGTCTGTCCAACTGTTCTTCTCTCTTTTCGAGATCCATCTCCATCTTTACTGCTTACATCTTTCCCCACCCTATCTTTACCATATATACAACAGACAGCACCTTCCAAACCCAAGACCACCTCCATCTAGAAGGACAAAGGCAGCAGACACATCATCACCATCAAGTTCCTGTCCAAGCCACTCTCTATCCTGATTTGGAAATATATTGCCATTCCTTAATGGTGCCCAGGAAGCTATCATTGACTGTTGTGAAAGATACATCTGCTTCACTGAAGTCCTGTACAGAAGAAAATCACCTACCCTTACCCAGTTTCACCTATATGTGACTCCAGTTCAACAGTTTGAATTTTCATCATTAATCCCCAGCCCCCACACACCAGACCTTGTTATCACATGGTCTGCTATTTCACTTCCAGTTTTATTCAATGAACTTAAGGTGGCAGAAAGAACAGGGCAGTGGGACTGAATTGATGAGTCTTTCAAATAACTGGGAGAGATGATGTGAGCCAAGAGGCTCCTGATGCATTTTGAGCCCTTCCTGGCTGACACACCTTTCAAAATGATGGATGCAGTCAGTGAACTTTCCCTCCCCTGTCACTCCAGTGACATCAGGCTGCCCCACAGCCACTTAGGAACAGGTGTGACATCAATTGACTAAAGAAGAGAGACTTCTGCTCCCATCTGGAAGAACGTCACACCTTGGATAGCTACTCGCCAATTGGATGGCCCCAGCTGCTCCAAGAGCTGGTGAATAAAGCCCAACTCTGAAGAACGAGGAGCTGACTGGGGTTGGAAACAAGATAAGTCTGGATATTGGTGTGGAATGAAGTGATTGAGGTGTGGGGGTGTGTGATTGGATCTTGAGAAGTCTGTGGGGCAGGGTAGGGAGGGAGAGTTATAGAGGGATATCCCCTTGAAGCTGGTCACAGGACATTCCCAAAGAGATCCCTTCCTCCCCCTTACCTGTGCAGCTAAAGCTGTTAAGTTATCTGCTTGGGCTGGGTCCTGCTACAGGTAAAATTTCAGATGAGGAGACAGCTGACATGGGAAAACAATGTATTATGTTTTTAGCAGTCTCACTTGCCTTTAAATCCTATTGGGGGAAGAGATGTAAACTTCAATCCTGTGGTTTTCCATATTCTACTGGAGACTCACCATTGGCCCACAACATGGCCATGTGATCTGGTTGCTTGCCACCCCCCCAGAAGCTGTTACCTTTTGCCCTTGTTGCCATCCAATCAGAATTCAGAAGCTACCTGAGTTAGATTGATTAGAATCCCTACAGTGTGGAAACAGGCCTTTTGGCTCAACAAATCCACACCAACCCTCCGAAGAGTAACCCACCCAGACTCATTCCCCTACATTTACCTCTGACTAATGTATCTAACATTATGGGCAATTTAGTATGGCCAATTCAACTGACCTGCACATCTTTGGACTGTGGTCCTGGTTTGGGTTTGCAGGACCAAGCAGCTGACTCAGGGCGTGATATCAAAATACAATGCCTTGGAAGAGTTTGGGTGACCAGATGAGTTCTTGGGTACCCGGAGGAAACCCACGCAGACACAGGGAGAATGTGCAAACTCCACACTGATGGTTGCCCGAGGCTGGAATTGAACCAGGTTCCTGGCGCTGTGAAGCAGCAGTGCTAACCACTGAGCCACTGTGCCACCCTTGATTGACGCGTGCTTGGAGTTAATGTTTGTAGAGAAGGTGCCTTTCTCACACTTTGGGCCCAAATCGTTGCCTCAAAAGCAACCTGATGGGTGAAATCCATTTTTCTCTTGTCCCCCAATTCACCTCACACAAAAGACAAGGACCCCTTCAATGTTACTGCTCTGCATCTGACAGGCTGTGACTTGTTGACATACCTTGACTCGCCCACCACTTCTCTGTTCTTTTCCCTCTCCTTTGTTCTCAGCCTCCTTTGATATTGGCATTTCTTTCTTGTGTTTGATAAATTTCATGCTGAACTGCCGTTTGCTGTAAAGTTGATCCTCAGACTGTGTTAGCTCAGTTTAAAAATCATAAGGTTGACTGGCAGACTATCTGTCTTTGTGCTAAGTTGGCCGCAACTGAATTGGCAATAGTGCTCTTTCAAGGTTGCTGTTGAGCTGTGTAAAAACAGGATCACAATCTCTCCATAAGCGAATGAGAACAGCCCTCTTTATCTCGGGAGAAGGGACATCAGGACTGACATGTACATTCCTGAAAACCACTGCCATCGACCAAATATCACCAATTCCTCTGTACCTGTCTTGGCAAGTTTGAGTAGAAACACTGGCACAATTCTTATTTCTAATTCTTTAGAGCTGAGGGGCTGTAAAAGCTACAAGCCAGAAATAAACACCAACATTCACGTCATCATTTCAAAGTCGAGAGTGTGGTGCTGGTAAAGCACAGCAGGTCAGGCAGCTTCCGAGGAGCTGGAGAGTCGACTTTTCGGGCACAAGCCCTTCATCAGGAATCTGCGCTGATGAAGGCCGTGATGAAGGGCTTAATCCCGAAACATCGACTCTCCTGCTCTTCGGATGCTGCCTGACTGGCTGTGCTTTTCCAGCACAACACTCTTGACTCTGATCTCCAGCACCTGCTGTCCTCACTTTGTCCATGTCAGCATTTCAGCCTGGTTTGGGTTTGCAGGACCAAGCAGCTGACTCAGGGAGTGATATCAAAATGCGATGCCTTGGAAGAGATTGGGTGATCAGATGAACTGATGGGTCCTTGGGTACAGCTTAGCAAACCCAACAGCTGTGTTTGTAACATGCAACTCAATTACCTCCTCTCTACTCCCTTTTAAGTAGGGGGAGCCTGTGTGAGTGTTTTGGGTTAGGGTTAGAATTTGGATTAGGGTTTGCACAATGGATCAATGGTTAGCCCAGCTGCATCACAGCGCCAGGGATACAAGTTTGATTCCACCCTTGGTCGACTTACTGGATGGAGTTGTATGTTCTACCTGCGCCTTCCTGGGTTTCCTCTGGGTGCTCCAGGTTCCTCCCACAGTCCAAAGATGTGTGGGTTAGGAGGATTGGCCATGCTAGATTGTTCCTTAGTGTGGAGGGATGTGCAGGTCAGGTGGATTAACCATGGGAAATGCACAGATATGGGGATAAGGTTGGTGGATATATCTCTCCAGAGATTCAGTATGGACTCAATGGACTGAAAGGTGTCTTCCTGCACTGTGGGGATTCTATGAGATGTTGGGTCAGTCCCTCATAGATCAAAATAAGGGAACATTCTGCATTCATTTGTGCTGACAATTAACATTTGTGCCAGATAACTGCTAGGCAATGACCATCTCCACAAACTAGAATTTAACCATTCTCTTTGACATTTAATGGTATTTATATCACTGATTATCTCACTAGTAACATCCTGGGGGCTTACCATTGACCAGAAATTGAACTGAACTGACCATGTACATATGATGGCTGCATGAGTAGGTCAGAGTTAGATATCCTGTACCTCAGGAGGGTATTTCACCTCCTCATTCCTGTTCACCATCGACATGGCGCAGGTCAGGAGTGCGATGGATGAGCTTCCTGAATGAATGTGGCTCCATCAACATTCAGGCCACCATCCGGATGAAGCAACCCTCTTGATTGGCACCACGTCCACAAACATTCATTTGCTTCACCAGCACTGCTCAATAGCACCAGTGTGTACCAGCATAGAGTCATAGAGTTATAAACATGTAGGGCACGGAAACAGACCTTTCAGTCCAACTTGTCCATGCCAACCAGATATCCTCAATTAATCCATTCCCATTTGCCAGCATTTGGCCCATATCCCGGTAAACCCTTCCAGTTCATATACCTATCCAGATACCTTTTAAAGGTTGTAATTGTACCAGCCTCCACCACTCAGAATAACAAAACTCTATTAGAAAACAAAATGGAATGATAGATACAGTAACTATTACCAACTAACTTGTTCCAATATGGTAATATCGTACAAACATACCCCTTGGCAAAAAGGCAAATTCAGAAAAAGACAGATTTTGACTCATATATAATCCAACAGCCCAGGAAGAGAAACCCCAGCTTTTGGCTGTAATTGAGAGAGGGAAAAACAGCTTCCACTTTTTCAAGCCCGCAATAGCTGAAAGCCAAACTTGAAAACTAAAAACAATTAGAAATCCTGGTCTGTGAGAGCTGACCACACCCAGCCAAGCTGCTTCTATTGTTCCAACTTTTAAAAAAAACTCAAGTCCTCACCAGCTGTTTACTCCAGTGGTTTTGGTGACTGCTTGGCATCTCTGTTCTGCAAGCTCTTTTCAGAAAAAAAAACAGGACAAAAATAGCTTCTTAAAGCCACAGCACCATCATAGAACCAACACCCATCCATAAGTTATTCAGCTTCACCCTGACTAATCAAACTGTCAGAGACACAGATGTACACTTTAGCATCAGTGAATGTGATTCAAAATGTGACACATCACGGACGATTTTGGAAATCTACTTTGTAATTCCACGAGGACAGTTGACCAATAGCAGAGTTGTATAACATTGCCATCTCATGGAAAGGCACATGCTTGGTTGTCACTATGTCAGGAGGTCAACATACTGCCATGCTGAGATTAGGAGGACATGCCAGGAGCAGCACTACTCAAACCTAATGAAGCTAGTATGCAGAGCAACCACATCCTCTGGATAGACTGTCCACGCAAACCCAATTCAGACAAGGGTCAATAGCCTGAAATTTCTAACCTAATATTGATGGTTGGGGAGGGGGCATCATCATTTCGATGGCCTGTAGCAGGTCAAGGAGAAAACCAACACTCCCGCCTTCTCAGCGCAATAAGAAATGGGTAACAAATGCTATCCACATCCCGAGAGCAAATTCGAAACACAAACGACTGGATGGCTCTGAGTGAGTTATCGGCTGGAAAATAATCAAGGGGTTGAGATGACTTCTGAAATCACGAGGGTAAGCATGTAGTAAGCACCAATTACAGTCTCCAAACCACTGGTTACCATCTGGAATTAATTTTAATGCAAACTGTTTCAATTTTATATGGAAGTTTTAACTCTCCTTCGTTCAATTTTTAACCGCTGAGGTATTTGTTTACCAGCACACTAACTGTCCGGTGTGCTCTCTGTCCACTGATGAGCATCGAAATGCAGATTGGATGGATAGAAGCTATGACGCCATTACTTCAATAAGCTGCAATCGATTACTGGAAAATCCTAGCTGGAAATTACTTCAGAAATATTTATCTGAGACACATTGCTGTGCCGTTCAGCTGGGATCATTTTGCTTTTCTCGTTCAGCTCTCAGCCTGAGCAACTGAGCTGGAAGCAATGTGCTCATCTGAGAGTCATTTTCACGCCATATGGGATTAACTCTGTGAAGCCTCTTCTTTCTCCTTGTTGTAAATTTTGTCACATTTGACTGGAGTTTTTTTGAAAAGCCAGGCAATGATGTGTCAGAGATCTGGCCTGGAAGGGTGTCAGAAGAAAGAAACTCAAGAGTCAGGAAACATCAATCTTATTTCTCAATTTCCCAGTGGAGTCTAGAAGGCAATCTGAAACATTCACTGTAAGAACTCAACTCAAACAGAAGCAAGCTTCAGATTAGACACAGGAAGTGTTATAGTTTGATGTAACCGTATTGCACAGGGAAAAAGGGTGAAGTGTCCTTCTGGGACCCGAAGTGTCATGTAACTGCAGAAACTAACCAAAGTGGATTGGTTTATGATGTGCACTCAAATACAACCCTTCCGCTGTTTTGCCACCTTTAACAAATAGCATTAGCACACAGGTGGAAGGGAACAGGAATTTAGCAGCTTTGGAAAATGTGGACTGCTTCCACTTGTTACTTCTTTATCCCTCCCAGAGCCTCCTTGTTCTCTCAGTGCGGTTCACAGTCAAAGCAATTCGTGCCATGTGTTCCAGTTGGGTCAAATAGGAGACCCACAAATTGCCCATCACTGTGGGTGAGGAGAGGCAAATTCCTTTTTGTGCAAACTCATAGCACCACAGGTGCTGCACTGATGTATTTTTTGCCATTTTTAGTGCTTGGGGAGTGAGAGATGCTCCTGCTCTTTTCAAAATGCCAGAGGCTAATATTTTGGGATAGATCCTTGACTTCAGGCAACAGTGCAAACCTCCCCTCCCCCTTACGTTCCACGGACTTTTTTTCTTCAAAATACAGCACTTCGTCTACAAAAATACTACAAAAACATTCTCAGAACCATCACAAAAGTGCAGCTTGAGCGCTTCAAAGTGCAATGGCAGCTATTCCGTTCACAGCAAGTTCCCAGAAAACGCGACGAATGACCAGCCAATCTGTCTCGGTTTGAGAGGTGGCTTTGTGATGAGGCAACAAGGGAATCCCCCGGTTCCCCTGGACTGGTGCGAGAGGATTCTGATGCATCGGCCATGTCTTTGGTGTGGCATCTCATTCAAAGGATATCACCTCCATGAGGACTGTAGCAGACTGCTACTCCTGAGATACCCTCAGCAGGTACTCTCACAATCTTTAAGAAGTGTCTGGATAAGAACTTGAAATGTCAGGGTGGAGTAGGCTATGTTGGTCAGCAGATACATGGTGGGCTGAAGGGGCTATTTCTAGGCTGTAAAAGAAATTATCTGCCGGCAGTCATTGTGAGACTTGAAACCACCTGCTTCTAATTCTGAAGAAAGTCTACAGCAAAGCAAGCTTAGCTAATACCGATTGATCTCAATCTAACTCAATCTTGGTGTAAAATGTTCCCAGTGATTTGCATTCCTAGATTGGATTCTTGAACTAAACATCTTGCAGCATGGGACTGTAGGACAGCCGTCTGGGTCAACATGGCCTTGAGACACAACTTTGGAGGTTTGTTGTAATCAGATGGAGATATGAAACAGTGAGCTCCCTATAAGCCTAGGCTTCAGCCTTGATCCCACTCTTCCTGAGTTCATATTATTAAAGGCATGAGGTTTGGTAGCAGCACACCTTCCTGCGTCTGGTCTGGAATTCATTAGTAGCAGTGCGAAAAGGGAGTCCCTGACATAATCAAAATTTCTTATTCGTCTGAGTAAATTGGCCTTGCTTTTAACAAAAGATGACTGCACTTGTTTAAAATTCACACATGGGATAAGGGTGTCACAGGCTGACCAATATTCATTATCCATCTCTAGTTGCCTCTGAACTGAATGACTTGCTAGGCCATTTCAAAGGGCAGCTGAGAGTCAACCACATTGCTGTGGGTCTGGAGTCACATGTAGGCCCAGACCAGGTAAGGATGGCAGCTTCCTTTCCTCAAGGATATTAGTGACCCAGATGGGTTTTTCCTGGCAAGGGTTACATGGTCATTAGTCTACTCTTAATTCCAGATAATAATCAAATTCAAATTCCACCATCTGCCATGGCTGGATTCGAACCCAGGTCTCGAATAAATTAGATTAGATTAGATTCCCTGCAGTGTGGAGTACTAATGCCAGCGTGGAGGGTCCACACCGACCCTCCGAAGAGTAACCCACCCAGATCCATTTCCCTCTAACTAATGCACCTAACACTATGGGCAATTTAGTATGGCCAATTCACCTGACCTGGACATCTTTGGACTTTGGACATATTAGTTGACTTTGCTGCATTAATAGTCTAGTGATAATACTGTCAGGCCTTCACCTCCCCATCAGTCTCAGTGAAAGGCATAGTAATTTTTTTCTTTATTCTCTAACAGGTCAAGGGTATCTCTGGGTAGGCATTTATTGCCCATCCCTAACTGCCCAGAGGGCAGTTGAGAGTCAACCACATTGCTGTGGGTATGGAGTCACATGTAGACCAGTCCAGGTAAGGATGGCAGTTTCCTTCCCTAAAGGACATTAATGAACCAGATGTTTTTTTCTGATGATTGGCAATGGATTTATAGCAGTCATCAGATTCTTAATTCGCGATATTTATTTAATTCAAATTCCACCGTCTGCCATGGTGGGATTAGAAACCAGGCCCTCAGTACATTAGCTGGGCTCTGAATTAACAGTCCAGTGATAATACCAATAGGCCATCGCCTCCCCATCTTTGAACTTATTTCAGTGGATGTCATGCTTGGAATGCTTGTGAGTTTCAGAAAACTCTAACTTTGTTCAATGTGCACCTATTGCTTCCATCCATTGGCCTACTTGGCTTCTGACAACATTCAAATAAACCGGCCCTTCACCAATCGTCTTCAACATTTTCAACAGCTTGACAACAAGAGAGGAGGCTGAGGGAGGAATGAGCTTTATTTTCCGGAGAAAGCTGTAAAGTAACATACAGACATTGTGATAATAGGGAAGGCTAAAAATTTGGAGGTGGACAATGTCGTTTTCACATCAGCAAGTTTTCCTAATAACCCGCAGGAACAGCTCATTGCAGATGCTGGAATATGTACTGAAAACAACAAATGCTGGAGATCACAGCGGGTCAGGCAACATCCATGAAGACAGAGAGCAAGCTAACGTTTTGCGTCTACGTGACTTTTCATCAGAGTCCGAATCGTTACCTAATGCCTCTGCATCTTCAGTAGTGAACTTGGCAACAACCTGAGAATGAGTCCCACCCTTTAGACTAGATACTTTAGATTTGGTTAGAGGTGTGACTGTAAGAGAGACAGATGTAAGGACAGAGAAGGTATTGCCTACCTTTGTCCATCATTTTAGATTAGATTACTTACAGTGTGGAAACAGGCCCTTCAGCCCAACAAGTCCACACCGACGCACAACCCACCCAGACCCATTCCTCTACATTTACCCTTCACCTAACACTACGGGCAATTTAGCATGGCCAATTCACCTAACCTGCACATTTAGGAAATTAATTGAGTCCCATTTGCCAGCATTTGTCCCATATCCCTCTAAACCCTTCCAATTCACATGAAACCAGAGCACCTGGAGGAAACCCACACAGACACTGGGAGAATGTGCAAACTCCACACAGACAGTCGCCTGAGGTGGGAATTGAACCCGGGTCTCTGGCGGTGTGAGGCAGCAGTGCTAACCACTGTGCCACTGTGCTGTCCCATGTCTGATTTTCTTGCAGATTGTGTAGACCAGGGACTGTAGGAAGGGTGAACACCAATCAGATGCAGTCGGCCATTCAAGAAGATGGGGAAAGGAATTTAGGAATAGTATAACTAAGTGGGTTTGAGCTACAGGGAGAGGCTGAATAGGCTGGGACAACTTTCCCTGGAGCGGCAGAGGCTGAGGGGTGACCTTATAGAGATTATAAAGTCATGAGGGGATATGATTGGGGCAAAGAGCCAAAGTCATCTTATTATGGAGGGAGTCCAATGAAGGTTCACTAGACTGATTCTCGAGAGGGCAGGACTGACACATGAGAAAAGATTGGATTGACTGGGCTTGTACTCGCTGGAGTTGAGAAGAGTGAGAGAGGATCTCACAGAAACCTGTAAAATCCTGATGGGATTGGACAGGCTGAATGTGGGAAGCACATTCCCAATGTTGGGAAAGTCCAGAACTAGGGGTCACAGTTTAAGAATAAGGGTTAAGCCATTCAGGACTGAGATGAGCGAGTCCCTCAGCGTGTTGTGAACCTATGGGATTCTCTCCCACAGGAAGCTGTTGGGGTCAGTCCATTAGATAGATTCAAGAGGAAGTTGGACATGGCCCTTGCAGCGAAAGGGATCAAGGGGGATGGGGAGAAAGTAGGAGTGGGATACTGAGATTACATGATCAGCCATGACCGTATTTCATAATGGCGCAGGCTCAAGGACCGAATGGCCTCCTCCTGCAGTTATTTTCTATGTTTCTATGCCCTTTTCTAAGGATACGAGTGTCCAAATCTAGAGGGCATTGTTTTAAAGTGAGAGGGGAAAGATATAAAAGAGACCTAAGGGGCAACTCTTTCACGTAGAGGTGGTGCATATATGGAATGAGCTGTCAGAGAAGTGGTGGAGTCTGGTACACTGACAACATTTAAAAACATCTGGATGGGCATATGAATTGGAAGGGTTTAGAGGGATATGGGCCAAATGCTGGCAAATGGGACTCAGTTAATTTAGAATATCCAGTCGATATGGATGAGCTGAATTAAAGTGTCTGTTTCTGCGCTGCACAACTCTACAAGTGGATGAATACATTTCTCTACAGCTGTGAGTGTGTGTCTGTGTGTGTGTGTGTTCCTGCCTTCCCCGTGCCAGTGGTAATGACATTTCCACAGGCCTGGAAAGAAACCTGGATTCTGAGATCGCGGAACAATTTCCCATGATCCACTTGAGAACCCCCAACATGGACATGACTAAGAAAGATGTCCTACTGAGGGAGGCAGAACAGCAAGGGGCAAACTCAAAAAGCACGACTTCAAATGATCTCTAGATTACAGCATGAGTCACAAGCAAGTTGACACTGGGCAGATAAGATCAAAGAGTTGAATACGTGGATCAAAGGTAGGTGTGGGAGAAAATGGGTTTTGAGATGAGGGCTACCGATACCATCACTGGGAAAAGTGGGACTTGCAATGAAAGGGTATCCATGGAGTTGCACTCGAATATGACCTACAATACAGATCCTGAGTTAAACACTTCAGGGAGTTCAGAGGGAGAAATGGAGAAAGGAGTTTGTTGCATTTGCTTTTGGCTAATCTTTCTCAGCCTCCTTGAGTCTGGCTGTGCTACAGGTAAATCAGCTGGTGAATTGGTGAAATTATTAATATTTATCCCATTCCTAAGGCTCAAAATAGGCAATGGCAAGGTTAATAAACTATATAAAGGACACAACAAAATTTAAAGTTGAACATAGTGATGAAGTAACTCCTCAGATCACGTTGAGAATAGCAGGACATTTGATGGGTCACATTGACTGCATAGTGAGCAGTGAACACAGCAGACTGGATTGAGTAAAGTGTTCTGTCTCTCAGGGCTTCATCTCCACCTGTCATTTTCTCCTCCCCACAACCCCATCTTCAGCATTTGTAGTAAACTTTTCCACCAAGTGTCACTGGACCCAAAATGTTAACTCTGTATTTTCTCTCCACAGATGCTCTCCAGACCTGATAGAGTAAATTGAAATTTTCCAGGTTAGTGGAAAATTGGGACTGCAGGTGTTTACAGAGTCCTGGAGTCATACAGCATGGAAACAGACCCCAACTCGTCCATGCTGATCAAATTTCCGAAACTGAATTAATCCCTGCATTTGGCCCATATCCCTCTAAACCCTTCCTACCTGCGCAAATGTCTTTTAAATCCTTTTTGATCTGGGAAGGAATTGATCTGCAAAACACTGACAAGGACTCTCTTCGGTCTTCGGGGCACTGTTTAAAAAAATGGGATTGTCTAGTAAAAGTAGAAATTAGGTGTGCTTATTTTTCTAGGGTGGGTCGTGAAACTCTCTTCTGGCAGTAGTGGTCAAAGCGGTGTCCTTGACTATTTTTAAGATTAGATTCGCTACAGTGTGGAAACAGGCCCTTCGGCCCAACAAGTCCACACTGCCCCTCTGAAGAGAACACCCCCCAAACCCATTCCCCTACCCTATATTTATCCCTGACTAATATTATGGGCAATTTAGCATGGCCAATTCACCTGACCTGCATATCTTTGGACTGTGGGAGGAAACCGGAGCATCCAGAGGAAACCCACGCAGACACGGGGAGAATGTGCAAACTCCACACAGACAGGCGGGAATCGAACCCGGGACCCTGATGCTGTGATGCAGTGCTAACCACTGAGCCACCGTGCTGCCCAAGCTCTAATTAGTTTAAGAATGCATTGTGCTAAGTAACTGTCCTGAATATACTCTAATTAGAGTTGAAGGCAAAGGTAGGTAGATATTTGTTCAACAAGAAGTTGAAAGGTTACAATTAGTTCTTACTGAACAGCAGACCAGGTTCAAAGTACTGAATAACCTATGCCAGCCTCTGGTTTCTGACATGCATTGCGTTGGGACCAATGTCATGATGAATTTTGCAATCAGTACTGTAGATGGTGGGGGGGATGGGGAAAGTTCACATGAGAGGAGGTTTGGAAAGACAGTGAGAAAGGACAAGGTGATAATGTGGGATAATGGCATGAGTAGTGATAACTGGAATGTGATAGGAAGGTCAGACAGTAAACAGGAGAGTGTACACTAGAGTAGGGAAAAATGGTGAGAAAACAGAGTTACAGAGTCTTTACCTGAATGCACACATTATTTATAACAGCATGGATGTTTTTCAGTTCGAAATATAAATAAGTGTGTGTGATGCCTTGACATAGCTATAATATGGCCACAGCTGGAAGCTGAATATTTGATATTTCAGAAAGACAGAAAGGAAGGCAAAGGAGGTGTAGTAGTTGTGTCAATAAAAGATGGTCAATACAGCATTGAGGAATTATATTGATTCAGAATTAGTTTGGATGGAAATACGAAATAACAAAAGAAAGAAATCACTAGTGGGGGTCATTCATCGACCCATTGACAATAACAGTAAGGACAGAATAAATCAAAAAATGGTGAGTGTAAAAGGCAAACTGCGATTATAATTTTCATACGTATTGGATCAAACAAATCACTAAGGTAGCCTGGCGAATAGGCTTACAGAGTATATTCAGGACTGTTACTTAGCACAATGCATTCTTAAACGAATTAGAGTTTGAAGGTCAGAATCTTTTTTCCCAGAATTGAAATTTTCAAGATGAGGGGGCACACATTTAAGGTGAGAGGGGAAAAATCAAAGGGGATATGAGAGGCAAGAAAATGGTAAGAGTTCGGAAATCATTGCCAGGGGTGGTGGTGGAGGCAGATATGAAAGGGGCATTTAAGGGGTTTTTAGATCAGCACATGAATATGCAAGGAATAGACGGATATGGACCAAGGGCATATTTTGCATCATGGTCTGCACAACACCGTAGGCTGTTCCTGTGCTGTACTGTTTGATGTTCTAATTAGGGAACAGGAAATTTTATGCTTGATAATGTATAATGGAACAGGGTTCACTTATTAATCAAAGATAAAGGATCCTTAAAGTAAGAGGGATCACAATATTGTTGAATTGAGAGTGAGATGTTTGCAACTGAATCTCAAATCTCAAACCTAAGTAAGGTGATTACAATGTTATGATGTCAAAGTAGCTCAAATAAAGGAAAGGAAAATAGATCAAAAGATAAAATGATAGAGAATCAACATTAGACATTTAACTCTCACCAAAATTCAAATTCCATTGTAAAAGACTCAATGAGAAGGATGCAGCAACAGTGCCCATTTAAGAAACTGAAGGATGGTCCAAAGCTGTAAAGGTTGGTGACTGGATCGAAGTTTGGGAAGTGTCTGGAAGCTATCAAAGGATGACAAAAAAAACCTGGGAGAATTTGAAGTATGAAAGAAAGTGAGCAGGAAATTTGAAACCAAACAGTAAAATCTTCTAGACCTGCATACAAAAGGAAAGGGTGGTGATTCGTTTGAGGGCGAGATGGGAAATGAAGGGAATTTCAGATGCTTTGAACAAGTATTTTGCAATTGCCTCCATAATGGACACAAAATGCATTCAAGGAATAGTAACAGTCAATAGTAATAGTATTATATATAATAATAATAGTGACAGTCAAGAGGTAAAGGGACAGAGTAATTAACTTGTAACTGTTACTGTCACAGAGGAAAAGTCATGGGAATTCTCCTAAGCTTAAAGGTCCAAATATCCTTGTATCTTTTGACCTGCACCCTAAGATCATAACAGAAGTGGCTACAGTGATACTGGACACATTGGTTATAATCTTCCAAAATTTCCTAGGTACTAGAAAGGTCCTATCTCACTGGAAAATTGCAAATGTGACAGAGATTCCAAGGGAGGAGAGATTCGGAAAGCAGGAAAATTTAACACAGGCCAGTTAACCCAGCATCTGTTATTGGTAAAATGCTCGTCACAAGAAATTTATAACATCAGAACGCAATCAAGCAGAATTAATGTGTTTTCTTTTTGCAACGTTTCATAAATTTATCAAAGTTCTTTGATGAACAGGGTCAGTAAAATGGGTGGCACAGTAGCTCAGTGGCCAGCACTGCTGCCTCATAGCACCAGGGACTCAGGTTCGTTTCCAATCTTGGGCGACTGTCTGTGTGGAGTTTGCACATTCTCCCTGTGTCTGTGTGGGTTTCCTCCAGGTGCCCTGGTTTCTTCCCACAGTCCAAAGATGTGCAGGTTAGGGTGAATTGGCCATGCTAAATTGCCCATAGTGTTCAGGGATATGTAGGTTAGATGCATTATTCAGGGGTAGATATAGGATAAGGGGAATGCATCTGGGTGGGTTACTCTTTGGAGGGTCAGTTTAGACTTGTTGGGCTGAAGGGCCTGTTTCCACACTGTAGGAGTTCTATTCTATTCTATAAAATGAAAACCAAAGAAGCGGGGTATTTAACCAATAAGTTGCCAAATATAAAGTTACTACCAAACAAGGTAAGAACTCCTGGTGTTGTGTATAATATATTACTATGAATAGAGAATTAGCTTATTTAGATGAAATGGGAAGATGAGATAAATAAGTCATTTTCAGATTGGCAAACTAACTAATGGAAGGCCACATTGTACAAGACTAGGGTCTGAACTGTTTGTATCAATGATTTGAATTAAGGGACAGACTGTAACATAAACTTGATGATACAGGACATTGGTTAGATTACTTTTGGAAGACTACAATTCTGGTCTCCCTGCTATAGAAAGGATGTTGTGAAACTTGAAAGAGCTTAGACATGATTTTTTTTTACTGGAGCATAGGAGGTTCATGGGTGACCTTAAAGCAGGTTATAAAATCATGAGGGGTATAGATAAGGTGAATAACAAAGGACTTTTCCCTAGGGTGGGTGAGTTCAAAACCATGGGGAGGGAAGAATGTTTTAAAAAGGACAGGAAGGGTAACTTTTTTTACACACAGAGAGTGGTTTGTTTGTGGAATGAATTACCAAAGGAAGTGGTAATGCAGGTATAGTTACAACATTTAAAAAACATTTGGATAAGTACATGATCAGGAAAGGTTTGGAGTGATATGAACCAAATGCAGGCAAGTGGGACTAGTGTATTTTGGGAATATAGTCAGGATGGACTAGTTGGACCGAATGGTCTGTTTCCATGCTGTATGACTATGACTCTAGGCTGAAGGGGTGGCCTTATAAAGGTTCATAAAATCATGAGGGGCATGGATAGGGTGAATAGCCAAGGTCTTATTCAAAGAATATTCCTCTACATTATCCGACAAGTTAATATGCGCATGGAGATTGATGTGCCTGTGAATTTTAAAATTAAGTAACTGCTGGCACAGAGATGTGAAGCGGAGATTTGGATGAGCTGAAGTTTATGAAGAGTGCAACGTAGACATGTCAGTTAAACAGCCCTGGGGACTCATCATACCTGAAGATAACAAAAGCATAAATGAGGATGTCAGCAAGGGATAGACTGAAGCAGGAGTGTAATCGTCAATTCTACAGGGCTGGAGAGAAGCAATCAGGATGATGGAGGAGATAAAATTTCAGATGTTCATCTTTAATGGGAAGTTGATCTGTTTAGTTCAGAGAGTAAGGAATTGGGGTGGTTTCTGTGGCTAGGAAGAGAGTTGATGATGAGACCTGCAGTCAATGATTTTGCCAGTAATTAATTGGTGGAAGCTTCTGTTTAGCTAGTGCTACGTGTTAGACAAGCAACATGACAATCACATGCAGGGAAATGGTGTTGAGGTATTGGTGTGTGTCATCATTGTATATAATGGTGTTGACAATGCAAGGGCCAGCATGTAGATGAACGTGACTAAGTGATCTCCTTCAGTCATATGCAGTGAAGTAATATCTAATTTAAAATAAGCTTGCTTCTATGTTATTTAGATGCAAGTACTATGGTGAGCATTGAAGTCAATGGAATGTCGCAGATAATGAGCATGAGGAAGCAGAGGAGCAAGAGAGGGCACGAGATAATGAAAAGCAGAGATTTGCTGCACAGTGTGTTACGTGCAACATGTATGTGGGAATTTTAATCATGAATAATAACTACCATGTCTGACTGTTGATATGTAATAACATCACTACCAGATAGCGACCATCAAACTCATTCATCACGTAACAAAAGAGCATTACTGTGAAATTAATCAATTGTTTCTCAGATCAAGAACTCTGCTCACAAACTATCCACAGGTGGAGTTAGAAGGGTGGATCCTGCACATAGACAGATGATAAGCATGATAAATTATAGCTGTCATTCTGTTTCTCTGTTATATGGTTATGATCGCTTTACTAGTATTTCTTTTTCATGGACGCTATTGCTTATTGTATTCCATTATTAGACAGGGCTTTAAAGACTAAAGGACCTCAAATATATCCTCTTTCAGCAGCTTCATAAAGTTAAGAAACATCCGTTATATCTATGTTTCCACAAGCCAAACTAATATCTATTTACTGACTGTAGAAAATGGTTACAGTTCATCACTAGTTCTGGCTGCAAATGCACTTGGACAGAAGGGAATATAAGATTAGATTACTTACAGTGTGGAAACAGGCCCTTCGGCCCAACAAACCCACACCGACCCGCCAAAGAGCAACCCACCCAGACCCATTCCCCTACATTTACCCCTTCACCTAACACAACTGGCAATTTGCATGGCCAATTCACCTAACCCGCACATCTTTGGACTGTTGGAGGAAACCAAAGCACCCAGAGGAAACCCATGCAGACATAGGGAGAACGTGCAAACTCCACGCAAACAGTCACCCGAGGTGGGAATTGAACCCGGATCTCTAGCACTGTGAGGCAGCAGAGCTAACCACTGTGCCACCGTGCCACCAAGGGCAAGTGGAAAATTCCGAGACCAGAAATTAGAGAGGAACGAGAAATAGCGAGGAAAAGGAGAGAACAACGAGGGAAAAAAGATTGGAGGGTTGGTGGGGGGAGAGCGGGGTGACAGGAGAAAGAAGCGAGGTGGAAAATAAGAGATGATTCAAAAAGTAGTGAGATTACAGACAAGATGAGAGCTCACGGGAGAAGAATTGAAAAGTTATGTGATGAACAAATCGATGAAAGAAGAAAGCTAATGAAAGGCAATGAGGGTCTAATAGCAAGGGAACGTGAAAGACAAGCGAATGAATGCAGGAAGTAAAGGATTAGAAGGAGGTTAAATCAATGAGAGAAAAAAAGGATACCCTAACAGGATAGAGGTTGAGAAGTAGAGAATTAACCAAAGAAGGAATGCTGGTCTTTTCTCTGCTTTAATTGTATCACTTCAAGGTAAAATCATGCAGACAGATTTTTATTCATTAAAGGGGACTGGACATTACTGGCTAGGTCAGCATTTATTTGCCATCCTGGAGAAGGTGATGTTGAGCTGCCTTCTTTGAACTGTTGCGGTCCTTGGAGTGTAAGTGCACTCACAATGTTATTTGGAAAGGTGCCCTGGTTGTTGTCACAGTGAAAAAAGACGATGATTTGGTTTCAGTTCAGGATGCTGTGTCACTTGGAGGGGAAGTTGCAGCTGGTCTCACCAGTCACAATATGTCAGTAATACTTTAGAAATGTGGTCATGTTATCATCGGTAGCTCAGTGGTTCGCACTGCTGCCTCATAGCACCAAGTCCAAGGTTTGATTCCAGCCTCAGGCGACTGTCTGTGTGGAGTTTGCATTTCTTCCTGTGTTTGTGCGGGTTTGCTCTGGTTTCCTCCCACAGTCCAAAGATGTGCAGGTCTGGGTGGGTTAGCCATGCTATATTGCCCATAGTGTTAGGTGCATCGGTCAGAAGCAAATGGGTCTAGGTGGGTTACTCTTCAGCGGGTTGGTGTGGACTTGTTGGGCCGAAGGGCCTGTTTCCACACTGTAGGGAATCTAATCTAATCACCATAGAGTATAAAGATCTCAGACTCCATTTTAACTGGGACCCCTTGAAACAAGACATGCTGAAGAGAGGTATGCTACCGTTTGTAATCAAATAGCTCATTTTTAATCAGATAGTGTGCCTGTGACTGTAATACACATATAAGCATGTGCCGCCTCACAGCACCAGGGATCTGGGTTTGATTCCAGCCTCGGATGACTGTCTGTGTGGAGTTTGCACCTTCTCCCCGTGTCTGTGTGGGTTTCCTCCAGGTGCTCCGGTTTCCTCCCATAGTCCATATAAGTCAGGGTGGATTGGGCCAAACTAAACTGCTCATAGTGACCCAGGGATGTGCAGGCTTGGTGGAATAGCCATGGGAAATGCAGAGTTCCAAGGATATGGTAGAGGGGTGGGCCTGGGTGGGATGCTCTTTAGAGGGTTGGTGCAGACTCGATGGACCAAATGGCCTGATTCCATGTTATAGGGATTCTATGATTCTATGATCCGTTAATAAATATCTGTGGAATTTGTTAGTGCTAAGGTACCCACATCCTGTCCTTACAGTATGGAACCTAACAATCATTGTCCATCTGGTGCAAATACCTCGTGGAGGTAAACTCCTACAATATCTTGGCAGATCGGTGATATTCCCATCTGCCCTATATCACGGAAATTGCAGGTTCAGAAGGGACCACCGAAGGAGCCTTGCTGAGTTGCTACAATTCTTCATGTACTTCCTGCTGCCATTGTACATTGATGGTGGAGTGAATGAATGCAGAAGTTAATGAATGGGATACTGCTCAAGTGGATTGCTTAGCTTTGAACACTGTCCGATGCTTTGAATGTAATTAGAATTGCATTTATCCTGCCAAGTGGGGAGTGGTCCATCTGACTGGTCTGAGTCGAAAAGTGTGGCGCTGGAAAAGCTCATCAGGTCAGGCAACATCCAAGGAGCAGGAGAATCGACATTTCGGGCATACGCTCTTTGACCTGTGCCTTGTGGAAGGTAGGCAGGCTTTGAAGTTGTGAGGAGGTAAGTTATTTATCACAGAATGCCCAGCCTCACAGTATTTTTGTGGCTTGTTTAGTTGCTTCTCATTAATACTAGCTCCCAGTTTGTTAATAATGAGAGAATCAAGGATGAAACTGCTGTTGAAAGTAGCTTGGAAATGGGCAGGTTTGTTCTTATTGGAGATGTGCA
Organism: Chiloscyllium plagiosum; assembly: GCF_004010195.1. Lineage (NCBI taxonomy): Eukaryota > Metazoa > Chordata > Chondrichthyes > Orectolobiformes > Hemiscylliidae > Chiloscyllium > Chiloscyllium plagiosum. Next base: position 76,156,580 of record NC_057723.1, read on the forward strand.
TTGCCCCAATACTGGTGTGGTAAAATATTTCCTTGTCATTTGTCTGTCCAAGTCTGAGTGTAGTCCACGTCTTGTTGCATGTGAGTGGGCTGCTTCCAAACCTGATAAATTAGGAGTGGAACGAAGCACTGTGCAATTGTCAGTGAATAATTTTGTGTTCACTGCATGTGATGTTATGATTTGGAGATGCACATTGATGAACCAGCCAAAGCTCGTTGGCTTCATATACAAACAAAAAAAAAGAACAAGAGACGTACTCCACAGGAACAGGCCCCTTCGGTCCTCCAAGCCTGGGCCGATCATCATGCCCCAACTAAACTAAACAACAAACATTCTGCCCTTATTCGGTCCATATCCCTCTATTCTCACCCTATTCACGTAACCATCCAGATGCCTCTGAAATGTCTCCAACACGCCTGCTTTCACCACCTCTTCAGGCAGTGCGTTCACTCTCTGTATGAAAGACATCCCTCACACATCTCGCTTAAACTGTCACCCTCTCACCTTGAAGCTGTGTCCCCTTGCAATTGAAACTTCAACCCTGGGGAAAAAGCCTCTGACTATGCACCCTCTATCTATGTCTCTCATCATGGTGTAGACCTCTATCAGTTCTCCACTCTATCCAGTGAAAAGTAATCCTCGTTGTTTTAACCTTTCCTCAGAGCCAATGTCCTCTAAATCAACTAACCCTAACCCTAACCCAGCCCTAACCCTAACCCAGCCCTAACCCAGCCCTAACCCTAACCCAGCCCTAACCCTAACCCAGCCCTAACCCTAACCCAGCCCTAACCCTAATCCTGGTGGACCTTCTCTGCACTCTCTCCAAAGTTTCCACGTCCGTCTGGTAGTGTAGCGACCAAAACTGCCCTGAGGGTTACCTGCAGTGAAGTCTTGTGGCTGAGATAATTAGCTCCGATAACTACAGCTATCTCTGTTTGTGCCGGGTGTGATTCCAGGCAGTGGAAATTGTTTGACCGATTCCCAACGACTTCATTATGTTCTGGCTGTACTCAACCAAATGCTTTTTAATATCAAGGGCAGAGTCTTCTCTGGAATCGATCGCCTTAGACCCGCTTGGATCAAGGCTAGGTCTTCAGGTGAGCAACAGAACTCAAACTGAGGATCAGTAAGCATCACTTGGTAGCACTTGTGAATGACACCATCCATTACTTTACTGATGGGTGAGACAAGACTGAATGAGACAGTTATTCACCTGTTTGCAGAAGCTTCTTGTGGACAGAACATACCCTGTGTAATTTTGCACAATGCCTGGTAAATGCTAGCATTCTACCCAAACAGTCTCACTGAGGGCACAAGTTAGAGTCAATAGATGTGAGGCTGGAAAAGGACAGTAGGTCAGACAGCATCTGAGGAGCAGAAAGTCAGTGTTTCCGGCCAAAACCCTTCATCAGGGCTGGGGAAGAGGATGGAGACCAGAAGTATATGGGAGGGGGTGGTGTGAGGCTGGGGGAAGGGTAGTTGGGATGCTGATAGGTGGATGCAGGCAGTCGGTTATCGTGATTGCTCAGTGGGAATGGTGGGGCAGATAGGTGAGTGGGAACATGGCAGCATCCGAGGAGCAGTCAAATCGACATTTCAGGCAAAAGCCCTTCATCAGGATGAATGGGCTTTTGCCCGAAATGTTGATTTTACTGCTCCTCAGATGCTGCCTGAACTGCTGTGCGTTTCCAGCACCACTAATCCAGAATCTGGTTTCCAGCATCTGCAGTCATTGTTTTTACCGAGTGGGAACATGGACAGGTTAAGGTCAGGTCTTGGCGGTGAGGAGTGGGGTGTAAGGCTGGGGGAGGAGAGACTTTGAAGCTGTAGCTACCTCTGGAACCCTGGTCTTCAGCAGAATGGATTTTATTGCTCTCAAGAGAGGTGTGTTTGCAGAGACAGGTATCATTAAATGCTGTAGAGGTCATCACCACTTGCGCATTCCTGCCCCGGTTGCAGTCTTAACATCGACAGTTTGAGGGAGCAGGTGGAGGAATCGGTTGTTTTCTTGTTGTGATCACATTACGATCCCTTTCATTTCTCCCACTGATGCCGCAGACCCTCCAAGTGGCTGCATTGCCACACAACCCTGAGCAAATATTGCAGATAAAGCCCTTAAGTGACACATTCCTGATGAAGGGCTTCTGCCCGAAACATTGATTCTCCTGCTCCTCGGATGCCACCTGACCGACTGTGCTTTTCCAGCACCACGCTCTTCCACTCTGACTCTTCAGCATCCACAGTCCTCACTTTCTCCTGGCCAATGAATGTCCGTTGAAGTTTCTTTTTGTGGAACACGCTAGGATTTAATGGGTGGGCAAGGGAAACCCTGCCAATTGTACAGCCCAGCTGCCTCGTCTGTGCAGGCCGGTGGTAGGCAAGGTGGTAGGGAGACTCCTCCTTATCAGGACCCCTGAGAACCATTGACAGGGCCCTGCCAAGTCTCCCCCCCCCCGACCCATCTCACAGACGGAGAAAGGAGTCGAGGAGCCAAGTAAAACTGGAGTCAGTGGGAATCTGTGGGAAAACTGCCTGGTGGTTGGAGTCACACTCAGTACAAAGGAAGATGGAAAAATGGTTGCGGCTGCTGGATACCAATCATCTCAGCCCCAGAGCATCTATGGAAGACTCTGCGCACCTTACAGTATTTCTGCTGTTTGGCATGCCCCTAGTCTCACCAGGTTGATGCCATGTATTTCAGTGTGCCCGCTGATGCTCCTGGCATATCCTCTTGCATTGGACAAGGGTTGCTTGGCCTGTTGGTCATCGTTAATGGGGGATGCACTGGGCTACGTCACTTCAGATTGTGGTTGGATATGATTCTGATGCTGCTAATGGCCCACAGCATCTCATAAATGGCCAGTTTTGAGCGACTGAATCAGTTCTGAAATTACTGTGTTTCACATGGTGGTTGAGTCCTCAGTTTGATGAAAGAACTTTGTCTCCACCAGAACCATGCAGTAATCACTCCGACAGCATTGTCACGGACAGATGCATCTGTTGGAGGCAGTGAGGGCTGGAAGTCAGAGTCAATAGGTGTGAAGCTGGAAAAGCAAAGCAGGTCAGACAGCATCCAAGGAGTAGGAGAGTCGACATTTCAGACTGAAAGCTGGCAGTCCTGATGAAGGGTTTTGTCCCAAAATGTTGCCTCTTCTGACCTGCTGTTGCTTTTCCAGCTCCACATCAGATGCATCTGTTGATTGATGAGGGTGAAGTCAAGGTGGTTTCTCTTCTTGTGGCTTCTCTTGCTGCAGGCCTAGCTGTACATCCCTGAGGGCTCAACCAGCTTAGTCAGGAATGTTGCTATCAAACCATTCTTGTTGATGGAAATTGGAGTTCCCTGCCCAATGTACAGTACATTCTGTTTCTTTGCTACTTCTTCCAAGTGGCATTTAACATTGACACAGTTGAAGACAGTCAGCATTATGTTGTCTTATCCATGGAGTGATTCGGTGAGGCTTGATAGGACCTGGAGACAGTGTCGATGATTCCCCAGACCATTCTCTCCTGACTTTCTAAGACTGTCCCACCAATTGCTGGACAACCCAAGGATAGTAAAATCAATGACTGCAGATGCTGGGGGAAACCAGATTCTGGATCAGTGGTGCTGGAAGAGCACAGCAATTCAGGCAGCATCCAACGAGCAGCAAAATCGACGTTTCGGGCAAAAGCCCTTCATCAGGAATAAAGGCAGAGAGCCTGAAGCATGGAGAGATAAGCTAGAGGAGGGGGGGGGTGGGGAGAAAGTAGCATAGA
>NC_057723.1:76161299-76165869 GCF_004010195.1 Chiloscyllium plagiosum
GACTTGTCCGACCTGCCTAGCTCCTTTTCTACCTATCCACTCCACCCTCTCCTCCCTGACCTATCACCTTCATCTCCTCCCCCCACTCACCTATTTTACTCTATGCTACTTTCTCCCCACCCCACCCTCCTCTAGCTTATCTCTCCACGCTTCAGGCTCTCTGCCTTTATTCCTGATGAAGGGCTTTTGCCCGAAACGTCGATTTTGCTGCTCGTCGGATGCTGCCTGAATTGCTGTGCTCTTCCAGCACCACTGATCCAGAACCCAAGGATAGTGTTGGAGGAGCTCAAACAGAAGGTTAAGTAAGTGGTGAATTCTACAAGATATTAACAGCAAAAGACATGGTAGGTAGAGACAAACTATTTCCATTGGTTTGGGATTCTAGAAGTAACTTGACTTAGTATCAGGAAATAATGGGGAGTGGTCAGTGGCTGGCTCTGTGAGTGGAAGCTGTTTTAGCTGGTCTTCCCCATGGCTTGGTGTCGGGATTCCTGCTGTTTGTTTTATACATTAACAATTTGGATTTGAACGCGAGAGGCGCAATTGAGAAATTTGCAGATGACACAAGTTAGCCGTATAGTGGACAGTATAGAGGCTAGCTGTAAGTTCCAAGATGATGTAGATGTGTTGGTGGAGTAGGCAGGAAAATGATTGTTGAATGCTAATTGTGAGGTAATGTATTTAAGGAGGGCAAACAGTAACAGGGAATACACAATAAACGGGAATATTCTGAGAGCGGCCGATAGAGTGAGAGACCGGTTACCAAATCCCCAATGGTAGCAGTGCAGATAAATAAAGTTGTAAAGAAAGCATACAGAATGCTCTCCATTGGCAAAGGTATGGAATACAAACGTAGGGATGTAACGATGAGACTGTCCAAGACCAGTGAGGACACAACTGGAGTACTGTGTGCAGTTCTGGTCACCACACTACAGGAACGGCATGATTGCTTTGGAGAGAGTGCAGAGAAGATTCACTAGAATGTTGGCAGGGCTGGAGCTCTGCAGCAGAGAAGGCTGAGGGGTAGCATGTCTGAGGTGTACAAAATTGTGAGGGGTAGAGGTAGAGAGGAGTAGAAACTCTCTGTTTCCTTTAGCAGAGAGTTCATGAACCAGGGGTCAGAGATTCAAGCTAAAGCAGAAGGATTTGGGGGGCCGTGAGGAAAATCTTTTTTTATTATGCAGAGCGTAGCGGGTGTCCGGAATTCGCTGCCAGAGTTAGTGATGGAGGCAGAGACCTTTACCTGAATCTGCACTTTCAGTGCTGCAAGGTGCAGGGCTATGGGCAAACAGGATTAGAAAGGGCACCTGGGTGTCTTTGGGTTTCCATGGACAAGACGGGTCAAGTGACTCCCTTCTGCACTGTATCATTTCTAAGGTTTGATGGTTCTAAGTAGGGGGCATAGTCTAAAACGTAGGGCCAGAACGTGCAGGAGAGATGTTAGGGAGCACTGTGACACTCAAAGGATGGCAGATTTCTGGAGCTCTCTGCCACAAACAGCAGTTGATGCTGGATCAGTTGTTACTTTTAAATCTGAGACCAAAAACTTCTTGTTAAACAAAGTATGTGGGCCAAAGGCAGGTGTATGAGTTAGGCAACAGATCAGCCATGGTTGCATTAAATGGCAGAACGGATTCAAGGGACTGAATGGCCTCCCCCTGTTTCTCAGTGTTGTCCACAGTTGGGATGGATGGAACTCACTCAGCAGCGCAGCCTGGAGGTCCTGGAGGTTTGGTCAGTTGACCCTGGGGGCCTTTGTGTCTGGATGGCCCATCAACCCTGAAAGGCTTCTGGCCAGGGGTGAGTCGGCCTCTCCTTACCCTGAACTTCCAAGGGTCAGGATGGGGGCAGGCATGCAGGGACACTTCTACGGACATTTGGATGGGTAAATGAATAGGAAGGGTTTGGAGGGATATGGGCCGGGTGCTGGCAGGTGGGACTAGATTGGGTTGGGATATCTGGTCGGCATGAACAGGTTGGATCGAAGGGTCTGTTTCCGTGCTGTACAGCGCTATGACTCTATGGCTTGTGTGTTATCCCTCCTTCAGCCTGGCACTGCTTTATCTCCATGGCGGGAATTGATTTATCTACTTTAGGTACTGCCAACGTTTTTACTATTCACCCTTTATGTCTTTTCTTTGCTATTCTTCATTTATTATCATAGAATCCCTACAGCGTGGAAACAGGCCCTTCAACACTTATACTTTTTGACATTATATTTTTAACCAGTATTGATAGCAACACAGCAGTGGGGAAGCAAGGAGAATGGATCCATTATAAGGAAATCCAGAAGGAAGAGATTCTGGGTTCTCCCTTGTGGCGCTGTGGTAGTGTCCCTACCTCTGGACCTTGGATTCAAGTCCCACCAGGCTCAGAGGTGAGTAATAACATAGCTGAACACATTGATTTAAAAAATTGGTTATATTCTGTTGAATTTCAATGACAGGAGTTGAAATACTCTTCCGGGATCCATTTTGGAATCAGTGGAGGTTGAACAGCTAGGTCAATGTCACCAGGCTCTAGACCGGGGCCAGTGATGAACAATAAGCCTTTGACCTCAGGCTTCTACCTGAGAGCAACATTGGGCAGGCACGGCTGTGCTGCCAAGTCTCAGAGACCAGAGTAAGAGAGGAGAATGTCTTGGGAAGCTAAGGAAGAGATTACATGGGGGGGGGAGGAGGTGTTGGAAGATACTGAGAAATGGGAAAGAAATTATGAAGACCTGAAGAAACGATTTGGGAGGGTATCAGATGTGGCTTTATCACTGCAAATGTTAACAAGGACTGGGAATGGGGAGGTAAATGTATACCTGCTCACCTAATCCCACAAAACAGTGTTGGAAAGATATTTACCCTGCCATTCCAGCGCAGCCTTACCATTCGTCAGCTGCTGGACAACTTGAAAATGATGGGAGTCCACTTAAAGTTGGTACAGGGAAAGAAATTTGAGTTGTTAAAATATTTAAATGAATGATATATCCCCACGGAGGGAGGTGGCCAACATACACCGTCCCCTGATCTCAGTTCCTCCATTAGTGTGGCGGAGATGGTGAGGGAGCCTTTGAAGTGGTTTGGCTCAGTGTTTGAAATGATTTATAGAGTTATGCAGCACGGAAATAGACCCTTCTGTCCAACTCGTCCATGCCGAACAGATATCCCAATCTGAGTCTCATTTGGCTCATATCCCTCTAAACCCTTCCGATTCACATAACCATCCAGATGCCTTTTAAATGTTGTAATTGTACCAGCCTCCACCACTTCTTCTGGCAGCTCATTCCATACACGTACCACCCTCTGCGTGAAAAAGTTGCCCCTCAGGTCATTTGTAGATCTTTTCTCTCTCACCTTAAACCTGTGTCCTCTAGTTCTGGACTCCCCCATCTTTGGCACTTCACCTTACTCATGTCCCTCATGATTTTATAACCCTCTCTGAGGTCACCCCTCAGTCTCCGCCGCTCCAGGGAAAACAGCCCCAGCCTGTTCAGCCTCTCCCTGTAGCTCAAACCCTCCAACCCTGGCAACATCCTTGGAAATCTTTTCTGCACCCTCTCAAGTTAGTTTTCCATCTATCCTGAACTCAGCCGACTTTTTGGCAGAGTGATGTCAAAACTGAGATTCAAACTTTAGTTCTTTGCCCAGGGCTTCAATACTTTGGGTGGTGAAGGAGTTTGGAAGTGATTGCAAAGGAGTAGTGGTTAAGATCTTTTCTTTTGAACATTTGTTTCCTGTTTACAAAGAAATAAAGAAGAAGGAGTGGTATTAGAAACCATATCTAAGAATGTTAACCTGGGTAGCAACACTCCTGTTGATAGGGGCTCTCACATCAAACATTTATCCATGCAATCATTATAAGGTCAGGAGTGATAAATCTTTTTTTACCCTAAGAGATGAAATCTGTGTGGTTATGGTTATCTGAGAATATCACAGGATGTTTTCATTCCTCGCTCTTAGCAGCGCAAGTCAAATGATAAATGTTTACTGTAAAGTGAGGACACGGTTATAAAGGGTGAAGTGTACATGATCTGAGAGATAATAATTGTTTCAAAGGTGTCCGTGTGCTTTACCTTTTGTGGACTTCATAGAAAAATCTTTGATCCACAATACTATGCACAGGATCAATGGTATTATTCAGTGCTGCTACTGAATAGTGTAAATTGTCTGGGTGGGGTCCGCAAGACTGAAACACTTACAGTCATAGAGTCATAGAGATGTACAGCACGGAAACAGACCCTTCGGTCTGACCTGTCCATGCCGACCAGATATCCCAACCCAATCTAGTCCCACCTGCCAGCACCTGGCCCATATCCCTCCAAACCCTTCCTATCTATATACCCATCCAAATGCCTCTTAAATGTTGTATTTGTACCAGCCTCCACCACATCCTCTGGCAGCTCATTCCATACACGTACCACCCTCTGTCTGAAAAAGTTGCCCCTTAGATCTCTTTTATATCTTTCTCTTCTCACCCTAAACCTATGCCCTCTAGTTCTGGACTCCCTGACCCCAGGGAAAAGACTTTGTCTATTTGTCCTATCCATGCCCCTCATAATTTTAAAAACCTCTATAAGGTC
>NC_057723.1:76166675-76172554 GCF_004010195.1 Chiloscyllium plagiosum
CCTTTCTTAAACAGTGGCACCACGTTTGCCAACCTCCAGTCTTCCGGCACCTCACCTGTGACTATCAGTGATACAAATATCTCAGCAAGAGGCCCAGCAATCACTTCTCTAGCTGATCAGGTCCTGGGGATTTATCCACAGTCCTACAGCACGGAGACAGGCACTTTAGCCCAAACTGGTCCATGCCGACCAAAATGTCCATCCACACTAACCTCGTCCAAAAGGTCCATCCAGGCTCACCCCATTTCCCTGCACTGGGCCCATCTCATTATAAACCTTTCCTATCTATGCATTTGTCCGAATACCTTTTAAATGTTGCTAGTGTCCCCGCCTCAACCACTTCCACTGGCAGCTCATTCCATGTGAGTACCACCCTCTGTGTAAAATAGTTGCCCCTCAGGTTCCCTTTAACTCTTACCCTCTAACCTTCAACTGATGCCCTCCAGTCCTCGATTCCCCAACCCTGGGAAAAAAGACTGCGTGCATTCACCCTATCCATGTCTCTCATGGTCTTATACACCTCTAGGAGATCCCCCCTCAGTCTCCTACACTCAAAAGAAGTAAATCCTAGTTTGCCCAACTTTTCTCTATAACTCAGTCCCTTGAGTCATGATCTTGTATCACCGTCTTATAATTCCAGGGCACCCCAGAGCTCATTGCAACAAATTAATTAATTTCAAAAGGCGTTCAATGAGTCAAGCTGCACAGAATCACATCTGCCAAATGAGATGAATGGCCAATTAATCTATTTTTGGTGGGCGTGGTTGAGGGAGGGATTTGGCCAGAGGACCTGCCTGCTCTTTGACTAATGGCACTCGTATCAACCTGATGAAGTGTTCAGGGCCACAATAGGACAGTAACTTTAGCAATGTCGCACTCCCTCAGCACTTCACTGCACTCATGTCCTAGATCAGGTGTTTAATTTCTAGAATTATGCTTGAAACCACACTGAGCCACAAACACCAGCATTAGAAAACCGAGTCAAGCTGATATTTCTGAGCAGCCATTACGGTCAGGTCAGGAGGATGTGATACAGCTCCCCTTGTCAGTTTACCAAAAGAAAGATTTTCAATTCTTGTCATCTTGCAGCTATATCAACTTCAATTAAAATACAATCTGCTGGTTCCAGCATGAGGGAGAAAATTGCAATGTTTTCTTCAGTGAAAGGTAAAGTAATTTTATTGAATACCAACCCTGAGAAAAATAACAAAATACCACACCTAACACACAAGCATGCACGCACATACACACACATGTGCACATAAACATGCACACACACATACATCTTCTCTCACACACACATCCCACACAAATACATACACACACAACACACATACACACACACTCACACACTCAGACACACTCGCATACACCATCTCTCACACATGCACACACTTACATTCACACACACATTCTCTCTCACATTCGTGCATATGCGCACACACATACACAGATCTACTCACACACACACAGGTAGAAAGTTTAAAAAGGGTGAGTGTCAGTATCATAAGAAAGACCATGAATATGCCGCTGTCTTTAGAGTCTTTGAGTTTTTAAGTTTAATCTGAAATTGCAGTTGCTTAATTGGCTTCCATCCTTAACATTAGCACAACTAGTCAATCTCTTTGATTTTGCAGTGAATGGATTTTTTAAAAATTTGCTTTATCATCAGGCATTGTTTATCAAGAGACACTGAGATTCACAAGGACAGAGATTCCAGTCCTGCTGTTAAACATCCATCATTTTACCCTTTTCCTGCCCAAAAGTGTTCCCTGAAATACAGTTCATTTATGGATTCCCATGTGTGCCTTGTTTCTTAACCCCACTGTGAGGCAGCAGTGCTAACCACTGAGCCACTATGGTGCCTGTGGTCAGGTGATCACTGCAACCAGCTGAAGTAAGTTTTCTTTTTATTTTGTCAAAACCACTTTAATCCATGAAAGATCCCAGCTGTTAATAATCTAATGATGGAAGGTAAAACATGATACTCATTTCTCCCACAATCATAACACGTATGTAATGGAATCATTTCAGCCTTGGAATTTTAGCTACAAAAACAGAAATTTCTGGAAAATATCAGCCAGTTTGGCAGCATCTGTGGAGAGAAATTAGAGTTAGCATTTCGCATTGAGTGATATTTCCTCAGAACCGGATTTTTAGCTGCTGAACTACATTCCTAAGGACTTAGGAAAGTGATAATCTCCATCAATCATGTATTTCAATGTATTCCAAACTCTCTTTTCCTCATTTGTCTATCTGTTTGCACATCCATCTTTTCTTTTCAATTATCCCATTGCTTTTTCTTTCTGTTCAATTATCATTTTACTGTATCATGAATGTGAAGTCTCTATTTCAACAGTATTGGCAATTAAAATTGGAAGAATGGGACTTCTATTATCAACTCTCAGATTCTTGCATGGTTCCTCCAGTCCAACACACATTCCATCCACCTTTTAGAAGTCAGTCTGCAGTATCTTTGTTACAGATTAGGCCAGATCTCCTCAAAGCATTTCAAGGAGGCAGCCTGGACCCTAACTTTGCTAGTTGTTTTAAGCAGGTGTAGTGCAGATATTCCAGGAGCGATACAGTCGGTCTAACCACTTAGTTTCAAACAAAACAAAATTTATTTACAAGATTACTGAGTGAAACGCAAACGAAAGAGAATAGAATACAGGATAACTTAACCCTATCTGAAAAGCATAACAGATTATCCTACCTTTATGATGCTGTTCCCTATACTTGCTGCAATCCTCATAAACACCTGCTGGCACAAAAGGTAAAATCCAACAGAGGGTCTTACAGGGGAGATGTCAGAGAGAGGGAGGATCAGCATAGACCTGCTTCTTTGGGTCCAGCAGCTTTTTAAACTCAGCTCCGCTAAAGCCGAATCAAGCCAGAGAAAAGGAGAGAGTGAGGGCAGCAGATGCTGGAGATCAGAGTTGAAGAGTGTGGTGCTGGGAAAGCACAGCAGGTCAGGCAGCATCTGAGGGACAGGAGAGTTGACAATTCAGGCATAAGCCTTTCATCAGGAATAAATCCATTCCTGATGAAGAGCTTAGATTACTTACAGTGTGGAAACAGGCCCGTCGGCCCAACAAGTCCACACCAACCCTCCGAAGAGCAACCCACCCAATACCATTCCCCTACATTTACCTCTTCACCTAACACTGCAGGCAATTTAGCATGGCCAATTCACCTAACCTGCACATTTTTGGACTGTGGGAGGAAACCGGAGCACCTGGAGGAAACCCACGCAGACACGGGGAGAATGTGCAAACTCCACACAGTCAGTCGCCTGAGGCGGGAATTGAACACGGGTCTCTGGCACTGTGAGGTAGCAGTACTAACCACTGTGCTATCGTGCCGCCCATAACTTATGCCCGAAACGTCGACTCTCTTGCTCCTCTGATGCTGCCTGACCTGCTGTCCTTTTCTAGCACCACACTCTCAATTCAAACCAGAGAAAAGCTGCGCTTGGAGCACTGGCCACTTCCCTTTCATTCTACAAGTTATTTTTAACTTAAAAGCCTTTTGCTTGAGGCAGTATCTGTTAGCTATAATCAAACTGGCCCTAAATACCTTCAACTTAGACTTTTTGGAGTCTGTATCATTTACAACCTCTCTGCAAGAAAACAGGGACAACATAGCCTTGTTAAAGGAGCAGCATTGTCACAGTTCCCTCAGGAGAGAATTGACTCATGCCATGTTTGCTGGGGGAGGAGGGGGGGGGACATCTTTTCATTACTGTTCTCCCAGAAGGGAAAGTAAACACTGCCATGGGTGAAGAACATCTGTCAACATCCCACTCCTCAAGAACATGGAGTGCTTATGTTGCAGCCTCAGTCAGCAGAAAATGGCGAGAGGAAATTTGATAAAGGTGTTCGAAATCATGAGGAATCTGTGCTAAGTAGAAAGGGAGGAACGGTTCCCACTGATGGAAAGCTCAAACACCAGAGTACGCACAGATTTTAACGTGAATGGCTAAAGCACCAAAGGGGACCTGAGGAAAAGTTTTTTTTAAATAGGGTGAATGGTTAGGATCTGGAATTGGATAGTGTTATTGTGCTAAGTAGAAAGGGAGGAACTGTTCCCACTGATGGAAAGCTCAAACACTAGAGTACGCACAGATTTAATGTGAATGGCTAAAGCACCAAAGGGGACCTGAGGAAAAGTGTTTTTTAAACAGGGTGAATGGTTAGGATCTGGAATTGGATAGTGTTATGGAGACTGAGTCAACTGGAAATTTTTAAAAGGGATTTGAAGGTAAAAACATTGCAGGGCTGTGAGGAAATGGAAAGCAGCTGAGCTATTCTTGCAGTGAGTCCTGATGGGCCCAATGGCCACCTGGGTTGGAATCTTTCTGTGCTTCTATGTGATCATTACTAGTTTCCTACAGTAACTTAATGTAAGAGCAGGAAGAACTCTGCAGCATATTAATGCAATAGAGCATCACCGGGGCTCAGTGGTAGCTCTACTGCCTGACAACGCCAGGGTCTTGGGTTCAATCCCACCCTGGGGGTGACTGTGTGGAGGTTGTACATTCTCCTTGTGTCCGTGTGGGTTCCCTCCGGGTGCTCCCATTTTCTCCCACAGTCCAAAGATGTGCAGGTTAGGTGGATTGGCCATGCTAAATTGTTTGGTGGGTTAGCCATGGGAAATACAGGATTAGGGTAGGGACCATCTGGATAGCAGGGTTGGTGTAGACTCGATGGGCCAAATGGCCTCCTTCTATGCTGCACGGATATTAAGAGGAAGAAACAATATTGCATTAGAGTGCAGATGGTGTTAGATCGCAACAATAATATCTTACAGACAGTGTGATATCTGGAGCTCGGGTGATGTTGTCACCATCCCCATCCCTTGACTGGGTCTCAGAGCATACTGCATTTACCATGGTAGAGGGAAAATTCCCAGTGAATTTTAACAAGAAAAGTCTTGACGTCCAATGCAGTTTAATCAATGACAGGTTACATGAGCCAGTTAAATGTTGGGCTCAGTTTTCCTGAGGAGTGGAGGATTACATCTCTGTTCCTTTTTTTATACATTCCGAATGCTCATATTAAGAAGGGGCTCTGCATTTCTGACCAGAGATTCTGACTGGTGTCCTTCAAAGATGTGGAGCGTACTTTAAATTAGACAGGTCTCTCAAAGTGTGCAGAAATTGGGGGAAATTAAACCATGTTCCCCCTTTTCACAGCAGTTGTGGTCTTCTGCCATTTAAAGGTCTACCATGACAGACCGCCACTTTGAAAGGGTATGCACCACAGGCAAATGTGAGGTTAAGGTGCCTGGTGGGTAAAGTGCCTTGTGGGTCAGGTTTCAGGCGCAAAGGGATGTAGTTGTTAAATGATGTGAATATTGAGTCACAATTAATTAGAATGGACGGCTTTGAGGTATGTAGGGAAGAGGTGTTGGAAATTCTGGAAAGGGTGAAAATAGATAAGTCCCCTGGGCCTGATAGCATTTATCCTAGGATTCTCTGGGAAGCAAGGGAGGAGATTGCAGAGCCATTCGCCTTGATCTTTATGTCCTCGTTGTCTACAGGAATAGTGCCAGAAGACTGGAGGATAGCAAATGTGGTTCCCTTGTTCAAGAAGGGGAGTAGGGATAACCCAGTAACTATAGGCCAGTGAATCTCACTTCTATTGTGGGCAAAGTCTTAGAGAGAATCGTAAGGGATAGGATTTATGAACATCTGGATAGGAATAATGTGATCAAGGATAGTCAGCATGGTTTTGTGAAGGGCAGGTCGTGCCTCACAAACCTTATTGAATTCTTTGAGAAAGTGACTAAGGAGGTGGACGAGGGGAAAGCAGCAGGTGTATATGGATTTTAGTAAGGCGTTTGATAAGGTTCCCCATGGTAGACCACTGCAAAAA
>NC_057723.1:76173125-76184973 GCF_004010195.1 Chiloscyllium plagiosum
ATAGGGTTGACCATGAGAACATTTTTCCACGTATGGAGTTAGCTATTACGAGGGGGCATAGCTTTAAATTAAGGGGTGGTAGGTATAGGACAGATGTTAGGGGTAGATTCTTTACACAGCGAGTCGTGAGTTCATGGAATGCCCTGCCAGTAGCAGTGGTGGACTCTCCCTCTTTATGGGCATTTAAATGGGCATTAGATAGGCATATGGAGGATAGTGGGCTAATGTAGGTTAGGTGGGCTTGGATCGGCGCAACATCGAGGGCCAAAGGGCCTGTACTGTGCTGTATTTTTCTATGTTCTATGTTCTATGTTCTATGATAGCGGATTTAGACAAAGTGACGGTGGGAAGGCGATATCGCGCCAATGGGATTTCGGGACCCATGAGTCTAGTGTTGGTTTTGTTGGTGTAGAGAAAGTGTTGGCAGCCAGGGATGAAGGGAATGGCATACCAGGAGGATGGTAGATCTGCCAAGGATGGGGCTGGGGCATCAGGTTATGTTTGGTTCCAGGAGTGTGGGGGAAAGTCAGGTCCAGTGATAGCGGAGGGACAGGTCTGCCTGCTGTAAGGGGTGGTCCTGAGTGTAGAGAGGATTGCCAGGTCCTTGGCTGGAGAGGGGTATTGTTGGTTCTGCTGGCACAGTTTCTGTTCCGGGGATAGAGGGAGAATGTTGGGTCAGTGTCTGAGAGGCACAAATGATCAGGGAGGTGCGTGGTGGTAAGTTGGGAAGGTCGTTTTAATAATTACTCAACCTTTAGCATTTTAATTGTTTAGATTTTTCTGAGTCATTTTGAACCCTTTGATTTCTCTGATGTAGCTGGGGACTGTTGCAGATTTCCAGGTGTGAGGGAGCTGTCTACTGGAGTCTTCAATTCCCTTGGAATTTGCTATGTCAGCCCTTCTGCAACACCCTGATGTGCAACTCCCACAGACATTGCTGAGGCACCTGAATGGCCATTGGGAATTCCAGGCTATTATGACTAAGACCATGAGGAGATCTATGGCTATAGGTCTGCCCCCCACAAGATTCTAAGGTGCTTAGCATTGTCCCAGTTTAATGTCATCAGATCGCGTGGAGCATAATGCACCCTCCAGAATCAACCCTTTCATAACTATCATTTTACACAACATTTGACTTGATTTATTATTGTCAAATGTACCCAAGTACAGTGAAAGGTTGTGTTTTGTACACAGTATAGGCAGATCATACCACTCAAAGTGCATTAGGGTCACAGTACAGAGCGAGGAATACAATGTTACGGCTGCAGAGATGGTGCACAGAGAGCGAGATCAACATTAGATTTCAAATTTGAGAGGTCTATTCAGCAGTCTAATAACAGCAGGCAAGAAGCTGTTCTTGAATCTGTTGGTACGTGTGTTTAAGCTTTTGTATCTTCTGCCTGGCAGAAGAGGTTGGGAGAGATTATTACCGGGGTGGGAGGGGTCTTTGATGATATTGGTTGCTTTCCTGAAGCAGTGGAAAATGTAGATGAAGTCAATGACGGAAGGTTGAGTTTGTGTGATGGACTGGGCTGTATTCACAACCCTCTGTAGTTTCTTACTGTCCTGGGCAGAGCAGTTACCGTACCAAGCTGTGGTGCATCTGGATAGAATACTTTCTATGGCGCATCTCTGAAAATTGGGAAGAGTCCTTGTGGACATGCCGAATTTCCTTAGCCTCCTGAGGAAGTAGGGGCATTGTTGTGCTTTCTTGACCGTTGCATCAACGTGGGTGGACCAGGACAGAGTGTTGATGATCGTCACTCCCTGGAACTTGAAGCTGTTGACCAACTTCACCCCGGCTTCATTGGCGTAGATAGGAGCGTACCCTCCACCTTGCTTCCTGAACATGGAAATGCTGCCATTCTGCAGTGCTTTGTGATTTTGAAAGCACTCAGTCAATGGATAACTCCTGAGAAGCAAGACTTCTGAAAGGCTAGTTAGCACCCCAATTTGCGTGCATCAACGGAGTTCAGAAATAATATACTCATTTCCCTAGAGTAAAAAAAATCCAGGCAAATTAGGAGGCAGGTTGTACATCACCAAATTGAGTGCAGCACCATGTGTAATACCCCATGGGTGTACTTGCCCATGGCCGTCCGTATCCCCACTTTTTTAATAGTAAACAAATCTCCTTTTTATTTTCAGTACACCTTTGCCCTTCACCTCCCACTCTTCAGCCTAAACAACCAAACACTCTTGAAATCCTTCTCAAAGGTCCATTATTTCTCTTGAATTCGCTTTTGCATTTCTAATGACTTTTATTCATTGTGTTATACATATATATCTTTTTTAAAATTCATTTATGGGATGTGGGTGTCACTGGCTGGGCCCGTCACTAATTGCCCCTTGAGAAGGTGGGGGTGAGCCGCCTTCTTGAACCGCTGCAGTCCACCTGCTGTGGGTTGACCCACAATGCCCCGGGGGAGGGCATTCCAGGATTTTGACCCAGCGACAGTGAAGGAACGGCGACACATTTCCAAGTCAGGATGGGGAGTGACTTGGAGGGGAACCTGCAGGGGGTGATGTTCCCCTGTATCTGCTACCCTTGTCCTTCTAGATGGAAATGGTCATGGGTTTGGAAGGTGCTGTCTGAGGACCTTTGGTGAATTTCTGTTGAGAGTAAACACTGCTGCGACTGAGCATCGGTGGTGGAGGAAGAGGATGTTTGTGGATGTGGTGCCAATCAAGCGGGCTGCTTTGTCCTGGATAGTGTCATGCTTCTTATCACATCTTGCAAATGTATTATAGGAAGATGGGATTAGACTCCCTACAGCATAGCATTGTATCTGTGGGAGTCTTTTTGATGTCAGCAAACATTACCTTTTTGATTACACATAGTAAATGTGAACTATACTTGACAAATATACCATCTCTACCACCAGGCTGCTAGAGAAGGCCATTGCTGTAGTCACCATCCCTGATGAAGGGCTTATGCCCAAAACATCGATTCTCCTGCTCCTCGGATGCTGCCTGACCTGCTGTGCTTTTCCAGCGCCACACTCTCAACGCTGATCTCCAGTATCTGCAGTCCTCACTTTCTCCCAGTCATCAGACCTTACTTCATTTCCAAATGATATGAACGATCACATTTACAACTTTGCATTTATCCTGTAGGTTCTAGAATTGCTCTCCTGTGCATTTTCCACTTATATTTCAGGATGAAGTTGGCTCTATCATTTACATCTAATTTTAAACTGTCGTGGATTGTTTCCCTTATCCCACAGAATATTGAACACAATGGTTAGAAATTACATGAAAGGCAGTTTTTAAAGTTCATGCAGGGGGTGTAGATGTTGCTAGTAGGGCTGGCTCTTATTGCCTGTCCCTAAGAGCTCTTGGGAAGGTGGCGGTGTCGAGCTTCCTCCTTGAGCCATGGCAGTCTGTGTGCTGTCTGTAGACCGCACAAAGATACAAAACCCTGCAAATGCTGCACATCCGAAATAAAACTGCAGGATGTGCTCAGCTGATTTGGCAGCATCTGTAGATAGTGACCGGATGAATGCTTCCACCTCTGTTTTCTTTGTTCATTCATCATGGAATGAGGGCAACACTGGCCAGGCAGTATTTATTACCCGTCCCTAATTGCCCGGAGGGCAGTTAGGAGTCAACCACATTGCTGTGGGTCTGGAGTCACATATAGGCCAGACCAGGTAAACATAGCAATTTTCTTCCCTAACAGACATTAGTGAACCCGATAGGTTTTTCCAACAATTGATTCATGGTCATTAATAGACTCTTGATTCCAGATTTAAAAAAAAAATTGAATTCAAATTCAAACATGGCAAGATTTGAACCCAGGTCCTCAGAAAACTATCGGCATCCCTGGATTAACAGTCCCGCAATAACATCACTAGGCCATCCCTTTCCCTTGTACCCCTTTATCAATTCCAACAGAAAGTGAAATTATGCCACTGGGTCAAACGTACGATTGAGAAAAGTTTTGCTGAAGCTTAAGATTTTTGTGAGGCACAAGTCCCCAATTCTATTTGATTTACTGTTTATTCTTAGAATCGATCCCTCAGGCAATATGTGCTTGTGCACACGAGACATGAACTCATGTCCCAGATCTACGTTGGCTTTATTCCTGTGACACCAGCAATGGTCAACAGATCAACAGCATTCTGAAAGTCCACAATGATATTTGACAAGAATCAGCAATAAGCCATGACACTCAGCGTGGTGAATGGAGGGACTGGGGCGGACATCAAGTAAATATACAACCGAATCACCACAATCTTCACCATGTAGCAAAATTGGCCAACAGGTCTTTTTTCGCAAATTTATATTCCTGGCAATTTTTGCACAGACCAGTGTGTGACATGAGAAAACTGGCTGGACTCGGCTTCAAAGCTATTAGCTCCCTCTGGTGGCAGACTCGACACAAGCAGAACCTCAAAGCAAGAAAACAGCTCAGTTTAATAAAACATAAGATTATACCACAACAGACAAGTTATACCATAGCTTCTTAAGGTGTCTGTGTGTAAAACACAGTACAGATGGGAACATTTTTCTACATTACAACAGGGACATTGCAATATCCATTGGACATGAAAGATGTGCAGATTAGGTATATTAGTCATGCTAGATTGCTCACATTGTCTAGGGATGTGCAGGTTAGGGTGGATTGGCCATGCTAAATTGCTCACAGTGTCCAGGGATGTGCAGGTTAGGGTGGATTGGCCATGCTAAATTGCTCACAGTGTCCAGGGATGTGCAGTTTAGGGTGGATTGGCCGTGTTAAATTGCTCACAGTGTCCAGGGATGTGCAGGTGAGGGTGGATTGGCTGTGCTAAATTGCCCCATAGTGTCCAGGGATGTGCAGGTTAGAGTGGATTGACTATGTTAATTTGCCCACAGTGTCCAGAGATGTGCAGGTTAGGGTGGATTGACCATGTTAAATTGCCCATAGTGTCCAGAGATGTGCAGGTTAGGGTGGATTGACCATGTTAAATTGCATTTAGTGTCCAGGGATGTGCAGGTTAGGGTGAATTGACCATGTTAAATTGCCCATAGTATCCAGGGATGTGCAAGTTAGGGTGGGTTAGCCATGTTAAATTGCCCATAGTGTCCAGGGATGTGCAGGTTAGGGTGGGTTAGCAATGGGAAATGCAGGGATAGGACAGGAGAGTGGGTCTGGGTGTAATGCTCATTGGTGGGCTGGTGTGGACTTGATGGGCCAAATGGCATCTTTCCACAATGTAGGGATTCGATGACAGTCACTAAATAAATGTAGGTCTTCCTGTTTTGAATGCGATGAGCACATTAATATATTATTAAGGGCACGAGTAAACTCTTCATCTCTGAGCCTGTTTTACCATTCAATAGCCATTCATTGTGGCTCCCACAATGCTCTTTCACTCCGTCGTCAGTCAGGAATCGATCAAATTCTGCCTCAAAAATGTTCAATGACTCTGCTTCCACCGTACTCTGGGAAGAAGAGCTCAAGACATTCATGATTCTCTGATAGAGCATAATTCCTCTCCTCTCTGTCTTCAAGGGGAGGTCTCTTTTGTTAAATTGCATCCCATAAGTCTAATCTGTTGAACAAGGAGACACATCCTTTTAGCACCTACCCTGGTAAGTCCTTGGTACACCACTGAAATATAACTAGGTACATCACAGCTTGTCACTATACCTTAGTGAAGCTCCCCATGACCCAATGTAATGGCAACCGAATATAACACCTCTCCAGATGTACTCAGAGCAGATATTGACACAGCACATAAGGCCATAGGATGTAGAAGCAGAAATAGGCCATTAGGCCCATTAACTCTGCTTCACCATTCTATGAGATCATTCCTGCTCTGAGAATCCTCAATGCCACATCCCTGCCTTTTCTCTGTATCCCTTGATTTCCCTTACTGATTAAAAATCTGCCTCAGCCCTGAATATACTTAATGACACATCTTCAACAACCCTCTATTGTAAAGAACTCCACAGTTTCAGAACCTTCTGACAGAAGAAGTTCCTCCTCATCTCTGTCTTAAATGGGTGACCACCACTCTGCCCTCTGATCCTAGACTCTTCCACCAGGGGCAATTGCCTCGCCATTTCAACCCTATCAGAGGCCCGGTGGGTCTTATATATTTCAATAAGGTCACCTTTCATTCTTCTGAACTCCAACAGAGGTCCAACCAACTCAACCTCTCCTTAAGAAACTCCTTCCAAACCCAGCATCAACCCTGGTGAATCTTCACTGGACTGCCTCCAATGCCAACACTGCTTTCCTCAGATAAGGAGACCAAAACTGCTCGCAGCATTCCATCTGCCATCTGACTAGTGCCTTGTATACCTTTTGCAAGACTTCCCCATTTTTACACGTTATTCCTTTGCAATAGTGGCCAACATTTACATAGAACATAGAACATTACAGCGCAGTACAGGCCCTTTGGCCCTCGATGTTGCGCCGACCCGTCATACCAATCTGAAGCCCATCCCATCTACACTGTTCCATGTACGTCCATATGCCTGTCCAATGACGACTTAAATGCACTTAAACTTGGTGAATCTACTATCGTTGCAGGCAAAGCATTCCATACCCTTACTACTCTCTGAGTAAAGAAGCTACCTCTGACATCTGTCTTATACCTATCTCCCCTCACTTTAGCATTGTGTCCCCTCATGTTTGCCGTCCCCATACTTGGAAAAAGGCTCTCCCTGTCCACCCTATCTAACCCTCTGATTATCTTGTATGTCTCTATTAAGTCACCTCTCAACCGTCTTCTCTCTAACGAGAATAGCCTCAAGGCCCTCAGCCTTTCCTCGTAAGACATTCCTTCCATACCAGGCGACATCCTAGTAAATCTCCTCTGCACCCTTTCCAAAGCTTCCACATCCTTCTTATAATGTGGTGACCAGAACTGTACACAATACTCATTTGCCTTCCCCATTACCCACTGAACCTGCATCCAGCTTTTTAGTGAATTATTAAAAATCCTCTATGCTGCAGTTTTCTGCAGTCTTTCTCCTTTTAAATAATATTCAGCTCCTCTATTCTTCCTGCCAAAGATGTTCCCACATGATATTCCATCTGCCGAGTTCTTTTACCCATTTATTTAACCAGGTGGCACGGTGGCTCAGTGGTTAGCACTGCAGCCTCACAGTGCTAGGGACACGGGTTTGATTCCAGCTTTGGGTGACTGTCTGTGTGGAGTTTGCATGTTCTCCCCGTGTCTGTGGGTTTTCTCCGGTTTCCTCTCACAGTCAAAGATGTGCAGGTTAGGTGGATTTTCCATGGGTTTGAATGGGATATTCTTTGGAGGGTTGGTGTGGACTTGATGGGCTGAATGACCTGCTTCCACACTGTAGAACTTCGATATTATGGTCATGGTTTCCTAGGGGATCTTTTACTTTTACATTTGTTAGAGCTGCCTCATTAATTATTACCAAAATAGCCTGATCCCTGGTTGGATCCATAATATATTGTTCTAGGTAACTCCCCCTGATACGCTCCATGAAATCCCCTTTGTGTCCACCTCTTCCATTTTGGTTTTTCCAATCTGTATGGAGACTAAAGTCACTCATGATTAATATCCTTCCTTTTTTACATGCCCTCATGTCTCTTGAATTAATCTCTGTCCTACATTATAATACCATTAGGAGGTCTATAGACTGCTACAACCAGTGACTTCTCCTGCAACATTCCATACCTCCATCATATGGAATCTACATCTTTCAATCCAAGATCACTTCTTCCTCTTTCACTTTGCCCTTCACATGCTAACAAAGCTAGCCTACCAGCTTTTTCTTTCCTGCCCCATACCTTTCGAAAAACCCTGAATGTTTAGTTCCCAGCTTTGATCGCCTCGTAACTCTATCTCAGTAATCGCTTTAAGATCTCATCCATGGAGAAAACCAGGTGGCCAGATATCTGAGTGTGTGATGGCGCTGAGTTTTTCACGTTAAAGAGGTTATAAAACTTTTCTGTTCTTCACTTTCATTCAAGACAGGCACTTGACTCCAGCACAATGCAACTCATACGTTCGAAGAGTGAAAATTTTACCTTAAATAATTGAACAATGAGAAAGTCAGGATATCTTTGCAACACAACACACCTGGTGAATATGATCTTATTGTCTTGCGTTTGTTATCCAAGTAAATCTGACCAGATATAACCATTGAGATAAAATTCTCAGTTTGTAATACTATACCGGGTACAGCTTGCCTCTCTAAGCCAACACAACTCTGTTCACAATGACTCTCGTTTCTGGTACCAAGATGTCACGTTTAGCTGTTGCCTTAAATCACAGTCAAACTTTGACAAACAGAACAACAAATGAATGGTTCCCAAGATGCAGCCAGTTCACAGACATTGGTGACACCACCAACAAATAAACATGTTAAGGAAGCCCCTCTACCAGTTGCAATATGGATACTTTCCATTCTCAGATGTAAATACCCACTACCTATTAGATCTTGTGTGTGATATAACTGTATTTTCGCCAGTCTCTCCGACCCTGTGTGATAATGCTGCATATACCCCAATCTATCAGACCCTGTGTGTAATAATGCTGTATACTCCCCAATGTCTCAGACCCTTTGTGTGACTCAACTGTATGTGCTCAAATCTCTCAGACCCTGTGTATGATTTAACTATATATACCCTAATCTCACATACCCAATGTGTGATTTAAGTGTATATACCACAACCTCTCAGAGCCTGTGTGTAATAATACTGCATATACCCCAATCTCTACACCCTGTGTGTAATAATGTTGCATATACTCCAATCTCTCAGACACTGTGTGTAATAATGCTGCATATACCACAACCTCTCAGATCCTGTGTGTGATAATAATGCTGTATATACCCCAATCTCTCAGACCACGAGTGAGTTTTAACTGAATATACACCAATCTCTCAGGCTCTGTGTGTGAATTAATCGTACATACTCCAATTTCTCAGACCCTTTTTGTGATTAAACTGTATATACCCAAACCTCTCAGATCCTGTGTGTGATATATCTGCATATACCCCAATTTCTCAGACCATGTGTGATTTAACTACATATACCCCAATGTCTCAGACCCTGGGTGTGACTATATACCCCAATCTCTCAGACCCTGTGTATTATAATGCTGCATATACCCAATCTCTCTGATGCTGTGGGTAAAAATGCTATATATGCCCCAACCTCTCAGATCCTGTGTGTGATAATGCTGTATATACCCCAATCTCTCAGACCACGAGTGAGTTTTAACTGAATATACACCAATTTCTCAGGCCCTGTGTGTGAATTAATCGTACATACTCCAATTTCTCAGACCCTATTTGTGATTAAACTGTATATACCCAAACCTCTCAGACCCTGTGTGTGATGTATCTGCATATACCCCAATTTCTCAGACCATGTGTGATTTAACTACATATACCCCAATGTCTCAGACCTGGGGTGTGATTTAACTGTATTAACCCCAATCTCTCAGACGCTGTGTATTATAATGCTGCATATACCCCAATCTCTCTGAAGCTGTGGGTAAAAATGCTGTATATGCCCAAACCTCTCAGGCCATGTGAGTGATATAACAGCATATACACCAATATCTTAAGGCCTGTGCGTGATTTAACTGTATGTACCCCAATCTCTCAGACACTGTGTGTACTAATGCTGAACATACCCGGGTCCCTCAGACCCTGTGTGTGATTTAACTGTATATACCACAATGTCCCTGATGCTGTGTGTAATAATGCTGTATATACCTCAACCTCTCAGGCCCTATGTGTGATAATGCTGCATATACCCCAGTCTCTCAGTCCCTGTGTGTAATAATGCAACATATACGCCAATCTCTCACACTCTGTGTGTGATTTAACTGTATATACCACATCACTCAGACCCTGTGTGTAATAATGCTGCATATACCCCAATCTCTCAGACCCATTGTGTGATTTAAATGTATATACCCCAATCTCTCAGAACCTGTGTGTGATTTAACTGTATATACCCCAATCACTCAGACCCTGTGTGTGATTTAACTGTATATACCCCAATCCCTCAGACCCTGTGTGTAATTTAACTGTATATACCCCAATCTCTCAGACCCAGTGTGTGATTTAACTGTATATACCCCAATCACTCAGACCCTGTGTGTAATAATGCTGCATATACCCCAATCTCTCAGACCCAGTGTGTGATTTAACTGTATATACCCCAATCTCTCAGACCCAGTGTGTGATTTAACTGCATATACCCCAATCTCTCAGACCCATTGTGTGATTTAAATGTATATACCCCAATCTCTCAGACCCTGTGTGTGATTTAACTGTATATACCCCAATCACTCAGACCCTGTGTGTAATAATGCTGCATATACCCCATTCTCTCAGACCCAGTGTGTGATTTAACTGTATATACCCCAATCTCTCAGACCCTGTGTGCGATTTAACTGCATGTACCGCAATCTCTCAGACCACGTGTGTGACATAACTCTATATACCCCAATCTCTCAGACCCTGTGTATGATTTAACAGTATATACCCCCATCTCTCAGACCCTGTGTGTAATAATGCTGCATATACCCCAATCTCCCAGACCCTGTGTGTGATTTAACTCTTTTTAACCACAATCTCTCTGACACTGTGTGTAATAATGCTGCATATACCACAGTCTCTCAGACCCTGTGTGTGATTTAACTGTATGTACCCCAATCACTCAGACCCTATGTGTAATATTGCTGCAGATACCCTAATCTCGCAGACCCTGTGTGTGTTTTAACTGTATATACCCCAATATCTCAGACCCTGTGTGTAATATTGCTGTACATACCCCAATCTCCCAGACCCTGAGTGTGATTTATCTGTATATACCCCAATCTCTCAGCCCCTATGTGTGATTTAACAGTATAAACCCTAATCACTCAGAATCTGTGTTATAATGCTGCATGTATCCCAATCTCTCAGAACCTGTCTGAAATAATGCTGTATGTACACCAATCTCTCAGACCCTGTGTGTGATTTAACTGTATATACCCCAATCTCTCAGACTCTGTCTGTGATTTATCTGAATATACCGTAATGTCCCAGACCTTTGTGTGTCATTTAACTGTAAATACCCCAACCTCTCAGACTCAGTGTGTAATAATGTTGCATATACCCCAATCTCTCAGACCATGTGTGTGATTTAGCTGTATATGCCACAATCTCTCAGACTCAATGCGTGATGTAACTGCATATACCCCAATCTCTCAGACTCTGTGTGTAATAACACTGCATATACCTCAAGGTCTCAGACTCTGTGTGTTATTTAACTGCATAAGTCCCAATCTCTCAGATCCTGAGTGAGATTTAACTGTATATACCCCAATCTCTCAGACTCTGTGTGTGATTTAACAGTATATACCCCAATCTCTCAGAACCTGTGTGTAATAAGGCTGCATACACACCAATCTCTCAGACCCTGTGTGATTTGACTGCATATACCCCAATCTCTCATACCTTGTGTGATTTAACAGTATATACCCAAATCTCTCAGATCCTGTGTGCTGTATGTAATAATGCTGCATACACACCAGCCTCTCGGACCCTGCGTGTAATAATGCTGCATATGCCCCAATCTCTCAGACCCTGTGTGATTTAACAGTATATACCCCAATCTCTCAGACCCTGGGTGTGATTTAACTCTTTTTACCACAATCTCTCTGACGCTGTGTGTAATAATGCTGCATATACCACAGTCTCTCAGACCCTGTGTGTGATTTAACTGTATATACCCCAATCTCTCAGACCCTATGTGTAATATTGCTGCAGATACCCTAATCTCGCAGACCCTGTGTGATTTAACTGCATATACCCAAAACTCTCATGCCCTGTGTGATTTAACAGTATATACCCCAATCTCTCAGACCCT
>NC_057723.1:76187413-76222018 GCF_004010195.1 Chiloscyllium plagiosum
ATATACCCCAATCTCTCAGACCCTGTGTGTAATAACACTGCATATACCCTAATCTCTCAAACCTTGTGTGTAATAATGCCGCATAAACCCCAATCCCTCAGACTCTGTGTGTGATTTAACTGTATATACCCCAATCTCTCAGACCCTGTGTGTAATAACACTGCATATACCCTAATCTCTCAAACCTTGTGTGTAATAATGCCGCATAAACCCCAATCCCTCAGACTCTGTGTGTGATTTAACTGTATATACCCCAATCTCTCAGACCCTGTGTGTAATAACACTGCATATACCCTAATCTCTCAAACCTTGTGTGTAATAATGCCGCATAAACCCCAATCCCTCAGACTCTGTGTGTGATTTAACTGTATATACCCCAATCTCTCAGACCCTGTGTGTAATAACACTGCATATACCCTAATCTCTCAAACCTTGTGTGTAATAATGCCGCATAAACCCCAATCCCTCAGACTCTGTGTGTGATTTAACTGTATATACCCCAATCTCTCAGACCCTGTGTGTAATAACACTGCATATACCCTAATCTCTCAAACCTTGTGTGTAATAATGCCGCATAAACCCCAATCCCTCAGACTCCCTGTGTGATTTAACTATATATACCCCAATCTCTCAGACCCTGTGTGTAATAACACTGCATATACCCTAATCTCTCAAACCTTGTGTGTAATAATGCCGCATAAACCCCAATCCCTCAGACTCTGTGTGTGATTTAACTGTATATACCCCAATCTCTCAGACCCTGTATATAGTAATGCTGCATATATCCCAATTTCTCAGACCCTGTGTGTAATTATGTTGCATATACCCAAATCTCTCAGACCCTGTCTGTGATTTAACTGCATAAATCTCAAACTCTCAGGCACTGTGTGTGATATAACTGTATATACCCCAATCTCTCAGACCCTGTGTGTGATTTAACAGTATATACCCCAAGCTCTCAGATCCTGAGTGTAATAACCCCAATCTCTCTGACCCAGTGTATAAAAATGCTGCACGTACACCAATCTCTCAGACTCTGTCTGTAATAATGCTGTATATTCCCCAATGTCTCAGACCCTGTGTGTGATTTAACTGCAAATACTCAAATCTCCCAGAAACCTGTTCATGATTTATCTGTATATATCCCAATCTCTCGGGCCCTGTGTGTGATTTAACTCTATATACCCCAATCTCTCAGACCCTGTGTGTAATAATGCTGCATATACTCCAATCTCTCAGACCCTATGTGTAATAATGCTGCAAATACCCCAATCTCTCAACACTGTGTGTGATTTAACTCTTTTTACTATAATCTCTCTGACGCTGTGTGTGATAATGCTGTGTATACCACAGTCTCTCAGACCCTGTGTGTGATTTAACTGTATATACCCCATCTCTCAGACCCTATGTGTAATAATGCTGCATATACCACAGTTTCTCAGACCCTGTGTGTGATTTAACTGTTTGTACCTCAATCTCTCAGACCCTTTGTGTAATATTGCTGCAGATACCCTAATCTCTCAGACCCTGTGTGTAATAATGCTGTGTATACCCCAAACTCTCAGACCCTGTGTGATTTAACTGCATATGCCTAATCTCTCAGACCTTGTGTGTGATTTAACTGTATATACCCCAATCTCTCAGACCCTGTGTGCAATATTGCTGTATATACCCTAATCTCTCAGGCCTTGAGTGTGATTTATCTGTATATACCCCAATCTCTCAGTACCATGTATGATTCAACTGTATATACCCAAGTCACTCAGACCCTGTGTGTAGTAATGCTGCATATATCCCAATCTCTCAGACGCCGTGTGTAATAATGTTGCATATACCCCAATCTCTCAGACCATGTGTGCGATTTAACTGTATATACCCCAATCTCTCAGACTCTGTGTGTGATATAACTGCATATACCCCAATCCCTCAGACCCTGTGTGTAATAACAGTGCATATGCCCCAGTCTCTCAGACCCTGTGTGTAATAATGTGATTTGATTGCATATACCTCAACCTCTCATACCCTGTGTGTGATTTAACAGTATATACCCCAATCTTTCAGTACCTGAGTGTAATTATGCTGCATATACCCCAATCTCTCAGACTCTGTGTGTGATTTAGCAATATATACCCCAATCTCTCAGACCCTGTGTGTAATAATGCTGCTTATACCCCAATTTCTCAGACCCTGTGTGATTTAACTGAATATACCCCAGTCTCTCAGACCATGTGTTGTAATGCTGCATATACCCCAATCTCTCAGCCCCTGTGTGATTTAACAGTATATACCCCAATCTCTCAGACCCTGTGTGTAATAATGCCGCATATATCCCCAGTCTCTCGGACCCTGTGTGATTTAACTGAATATACCCCAATCTCTCAGACCCTGTGTGATTTAACTGAATATACCCCAATCTCTCAGACCCTGTGTGTGATTTAACTGTATATACCCCAATCTCTCAGAACCTGTGTGTAATAATGCTGCATATACTCCAGTCTCTCAGACCCTGTCTGTGATTTAACTCTTTTTACCACAGTCTATCAGACCCTGTGTGTGATTTAACTGTATGTACCCCATCTCTCAGACCCTATGTGTAATAATGCTGCATATACCACAGTCTCTCAGACCCTGTGCGTGATTTAACTGTTTGTACCCCAATCTCTCAGACCCTTTGTGTAATATTGCTGCAGATACCCTAATCTCTCAGACCCTGTGTGTATTAATGCTGTGTATACCCCAATCTCTCAGACCCTGTGTGATTTAACTGCATATACCCTAATCTCTCAGACCTTGTGTGTGTTTTAACTGTATATACCCCAATCTCTCAGACCCTGTGTGTAATATTGCTGTATATACCCTAATCTCTCAGACCCTGAGTGTGATTTATCTGTATATACCCCAATCTCTCAGCCCCATGTGTGATTTAACTGTATATACCCAACTCACTCAGACCCTGTGTGTAGTAATGCTGCATATATCCCAATCTCTCAGACGCTGTGTATAATAATGTTGCATATACCCCAGTCTCTCAGACCCTGTGTGTAATAATGTGATTTGATTGAATATACCTCAAGCTCTCATACCCTGTGTGTGATTTAACAGTATATACCCCAATCTCTCAGTACCTGAGTGTAATTATGCTGCATATACCCCAATCTCTCAGACTCTGTGTGTGATTTAGCAATATATACCCCAATCTCTCAGACCCTGTGTGTAATTATGCTGCATATACTCCAATCTCTCCGACCCTGTGTGCTTTGACTGCATATACCCAATCTCTCAGACTCTGTGTGTGATTTAGCAATATATACCCAGTCTCTCAGTCCCTGTGTGTAATAATGCTGCATATACCCCAATTTCTCCGACCCTGTGTGATTTGACTGCATATACCCCAATCTCCACACACACAGACACATACATAAACACGAACACACACACAGATGTGCACACACTCTCTCTCCCTCTCTCTTTCTCGCACACACGCACACACACACATATGTGGACTATTACATCAAACGCATGTGGTGCCAAGGTGTCTGCCCTAGGTATACCAGAACAAAGACACAGCCGCAATGTTTTATTACCCCCTGCTGCACTAGACCACGAAGGTTAACACAGAGCAGAGCAAAGTGCTTCCTCAGCCCTTTGTGTTAACTACAAACACATTGAGCTCGACAGCAGCCTCCTTTTTTCCTGACAGGACAGCTGACTTACTCCTCTTGTACAAGCTGCTGCTGAATCAATCTGAAGCTGAACTCCTGCTAAATTACATCGAGAACAACAAAGACGGTGTTTTCATTATCCTCTGAATATAACAGACGGCTCCTTAGAAAATACAGCTCACTGTCCTTTTCAAACTTGCCAAACACTTTTGGATATTAATCTGGATCATTCAAGTTTTGTCAGGAGCCCAAATTTGTTGCTGTTCTGACTCAGTGTCAAGAATGTGCCTCATTTTTTCCCTTTATTGTTTCCTTAAGACTCTATTTTCATGAAAATAGCAGTCTGGAAGTTTGTTGGAAAGCTGTCAGCACAGATGACAACTTGTAGAGTCAAATAAATTATTATTACTCCACAAAAGAAAACAAAGACTCAATAATAGGGGGGAGCGATGCTGGAGAGGAAGCAGAGGGTGTTGTGGGGGGAGGGGATGGTGAGAGAGCACTGGTTAACTCCACTCCCAATCAAAGGAATTGCTAAGACAGGAAAAGGATTTTTTTTTCTACCCCCCCCCGATCACCTTCAACCCAATCTCTTCAGAAAGCCCAACCTAATGTCTCATTCATGTTCAACAGATTTTGTGGTATTTTTCTAAAGTTTGGTATTCTCTTGCCTTGCATGTGGAAGGGTCATCAAGAGTGTTATGGAACAGCACTTGCTTGGTGCTCAGTGACCCCCAGTTGGTATTGCACCGTAGCCACCCAGCTCCTGACCTGGTTACGTTCCCTCATGGAGGCCCAGGAAACCTTCACTCAGTGTAAATTGGGGAAAAAGTCTCTATTGGCTGGATTCAGGCCTCACAAATGAGTTGGAATTGTTGGGGGGGTCAGTCATCTCAGTTCCAGGACATCTCTGCAGGGGTTCCTCAGGGTATTGTCCTCGGCCCAACCATCTTCGGCTGATTCATCAATGACTTTCCCTCCATAAGGTCAGAACTGGGGATGATAGTAGAATGGCATTCAGATCCAAGATGGCAGTATTCATAGAATCCAACAGGCCATTCAGCCCAACAAGCCCACACCGACCTTCCAAAGAGTATCCCCCCAAACCGATTCCACTACCCTATTACTCTACATTTACCCCTGACTAATGCACCTAACCTACACATGCCTGAACACAATGGGGCAATTTAGAATGGCCAATCCACCCTGACCTGCACATCTTTGGACTATGGGAGGAAACCGAAGCACCCAGAGGAAACCCACACAGACACGGGGAGAATGTGTGAACTCCACACAGTCGCCTGAGGCTGGAATCAAACCCGGGTCCCTGGCGCTGTGAGGCAGCAGTGCTAACCCCTGAGCCACCGTGTCGCCCCGAAGTGGAGTAGGTCTCTTCAGCCAGAGTTCGTTCACTCCATCTGTTCCTTTCGTTTTCGTTGTTCTTCCCCGTTTTGTTTTTTGTTCCCTTCTTCTTTCTCAGCAATCTGCTGACCGCCCGGCTTCAGCCCAGACCTGGTGTGGCAGTCTCTCTGAGGTTTGGCGTGGCAATTGCCCAGCCTGGCACAGCTTGACCATGGACCTCCAGCCTTGAGGTGATTCCAGAGTGATCTCCGGGTCTCTGCAGCCTCGAGGTGAAATTCAGGACGGTCTGGAGTCAAGGACAGATGCAGACGAGTGGCTCAGTGCCGGCATGGACTAGATTGGAAGGACCGGAATTTTGAATATTTTATTTCTGCATTTTTCTAATTTATTCCTATGATCTATAACACTGGACTTATTTCTTCATTTTTCTATTTTTTTTTTCCCGAAGAGTTCGTACTGAAGATTCTGTACCCAGTTACCTTTGTACCTAAGATGGCGCCATAAGTGGCGACTTGCAAACATTTCACTGTGAGTACAGATGACAATGCAGCTAACTCTAAGATTCTAAGGTTCCCTTCAGCACCATTCGCAACTCCTCAGATAGAAGCAGTCTACGTTCATACGCAACAAGATCTGAACAATATCCAGGCCTGGGCTGACAAGTGGCAAGTAATATTCATGTCACACCAATACCAGACAATAACCATCTTCCACAAGAGAGAATCTCAGTGACACTGTTATCACTATTAATCCAAACAATCAACGACCTGCGATTACCATTGGCTAGAAATTGAATTGGACTAGCCACAAAAAGACAGTGTCTACAAGGGCAGGTCAGAGGCTAAGAATATTTGGCGAGTAATTCACCTCCTGAGTCATCAAAAACTGTCCACCACCTACAAGGCACAAGTCAGGAGTGTGGTGGAATACTCCCCACTTGCCCTGGATGGGTGCAGCTCCAACAACGCTCAAGAAAATTGACGCCATCCAGGACAAAGCAGCCTGCTTCATTGGTATCACAAATATCCCTTCCCTCCACTTCAGAAAGTCAGTATCGACTGTGTGTCCATTAACAAGATGCACTGCAGAAATTCACCAAGACTCATTACTTAGGCAGTACCTTGCAAATCTACATCCACTACCATCTAGAAGGACAAAGGCAACACATACATGGGAACACCACCCCCTGCAAGTTCCCTTCTAAACCATTCGCCATCCTGCCTTGGAAATATATCACCGTTTGTTCAATGCCATTGGGTCAAACTCCTGGCATTACCTCCCGAAGGGCATTGTGGGTCAGCAGTTCAAGGAAGCATTTCATCCCATCACCTTCTCAAGGGCAACTTGGGATGGGCAATAAATGCTGGCCCAGCCAGTGACACCCATGTCCCATTAAATATTTTCTTTTAAAAATGGATTAAAACTCTGAATCCAAGATACAGTAGTCCTGCATGTAAGATGGTGGATCATATAAAAGCAGACACAGTGGCACAGAACCAAAGGTAAACAATTATAGTTCAACTGGTTAAATTGGAAGCACACTAGCTTTCATGGCGCCGCTCCTTCATCAGGTGATTGTGGAGGGCTCGATCGTAACACAGAATTTATAGCAAAAATTTAGTGTGATGTAACTGACATTATACATTGAAAAATACCTTGATTGTCTGTTGAGTCTTTCATCTGTTCGAATACCATGATAGTTTCACTTCACTTCACTGGGGCAGAAATTTCCCGTGGCAGCAAACTCCCTCACAAGACCAACATTGACAAGACGATCCAACACAGGATCATAGGTGGCAACAACAAGTCACCTCATGGAGGGGCTTATAAAACCATGAATGGTTTGGATAAGGTGAATGGCAGGTGTCTTTTCCCTTGGGTGGGGGATTTCAAGACTAGGGGCACATTTTTAAGGTGAGAGGAGAGAGATTTGAAAAAGACACGAGGGTACAATGCAATTTTTTTACACAGAGGGTGGTTCATGTGTGGAATGAACTTCCTGAGGAAGTGGTGGATGCGGGTACAACTATAACATTTAAAAGACATTTGGATAAGTTCATGAATATGGAAGGTTTGGACGGATATGGGCCAAGCGCAGGCAGGTGGGACTAGTTTAGTTTGGGATTAGAGTCAGCAAGAAGTTGTTGGGCCATAGGGTCTGTTTTTGGGCTGTATGAGGCTCTGTGACATTTTAGCTCAGCCTTGTTCCAACTGTGACAGAGAGTGCAAACCTCCACAAGACTACAAAACGTACACATGTACAGAGCAGCTGTTGTCACTGGACTCCTGCACTGCAGAAGACCTGGACTGTGTTTCAGGAACACATGAAAGTAATGCCACCACCACATCCTCCAGATTTAATAGGAGGATTATTGACTGGATGCTAGCATCTTTCCTGAAGCCAGCTACATCAGCATTCATATAACACACCTACACAATCAACTTGGACAGACTGGACTCTACTAAATTGCCCATAGTGTTCAGGGATCTGTAGGTTAAGTGAATTGGCCATGCTAAATTGCCCATAGTGTTCAGGGATCCATAGGTTAGGTGAATTGGCCATGCTAAATTACCCATAGTGTTCAGGGATCTGTAGGTTAGGTGAATTGGCCATGCTAAATTGCCCATAGTGTTCAGGGATGTGTAAGATAGATACATTAGTCAGGGGTAAATGTAGTTCCTTGTGTTGGATCTCCATCCGCACTTTTATAGAATCCAAAGAATTTTTACAAATAGATTAAAGACAAAAGGGTAACTAGGGAGAGAATAGGGGCCCTCAAAGATCAGCAAGGTGGCCTTTGTGTGGAGCCATAGGAGTTGGGGGAGATACTAAATGAGTATTTTGCATTAGTATTTACTGTGGAAAAGGACATGAAAGATATAGAATGTAGGGAAATAGATGGTGACACCTTGCAAAAGGTCCATATTACAGAGGAGGAAATACTGGATGTCTTGAAATGCATAAAAGTGGATAGATCTCACGGGATCTGATCAGGTGTAGCCTAGAACTCTGTGGGAAGCTAGGGAAGTGATTGCTGGGCCCCTTAATGAGATATTTGTATCATCGATAGTCAGAGGTGAGGTACCGGAAGCCTGGAGGTTGGCTAATGTGGTACCACAGTTTAAGAAGGGTGGTAAGGACAAGCCAGGGAACTATAGACCAGTGAGCCTGACGTCAATGGAGGGAATCCTGAGGGACAGGATGTACATGTATTTGGAAAAGCAAGGACTGATTAGGGATAGTCAGCATGGCTTTGAGTGTGGGAAATCATGTCTCACAAACTTGATTGAGTTTTTTCAAGAAGTATCAAAGAGGATTGATGAGGGCAGAGAGGTAGATGTGATCTATATGGACTTCAGTAAGGCATTCGACAAAGTTCCCCATGGGAGACTGATTAGCAAGGTCAGATCTCACGGAATACAGGGAGAACTAGCAATTTGGATACAGAACTGGCTCAAAGGTAGAAGACAGAGGGTGGTGGTGGAGGGTTGTTTTTCAGACTGGAGGCCTGTGACCAGTGGAGTGTCACAAGGAAAGGTGCCAGGTCCACTACTTTTCATCATTTATATAAACGATTTGGATGCGAGCATAAGAGATACAGTTAATAAGTTTGCAGGTGATACCAAAATCGGAGATGTAATGGACAGTGAAAAAGGTTATCTCGAATTACATTGGGATCTTGATCAAATGGGCCAATGGGCTGGGGAGTGACAGATGGAGTTTAATTCAGATAAATGCAAGATGCTGCATTTTGGGAAAGCAAATCTTAGCAGGACTTATACACTTAATGGTAAGGTCCTAGGGAGTATTGCTGAACAAATAGACCTTGGAATGCAGGTTCATAGTCCTTGAAAGTGGAGTCGCAGATAGATAGGATAGTGAAAGTGGTGTTTGGTATGCTTTCCTTTATTGGTCAGAGTATTGAGTACAGGATTTGGGAGGTCATGTTGCGGCTGTACAGGACATTGGTTCAGCCACTGTTGGAATATTGTGTACAATTCTGGTCTCCTTCCTATCGGAAAGATGTTGTGAAACTTGAAAGGGTTCAGAAAAGATTTACAAGGATATTGCCAGGATTGGAGCATTTTAGCTATAGGGAGAGACTGAACAGGCTGGGGCTGTTTTCCCTGGAGCGTCAGAGGCTGAGGGGTGACCTTATTGAGTTTTATAAAATCATGAGGGATATGGATAGGGTAAATAGACAAGGTCTTTTCCCTGGGGTGGGGAGTCCAAAACTAGAGGTCATAGGTTTAGAGTGAGAGGGGAAAGATATAAAAGAGACTTATGGGGCAACTTTTTCACGCAGAGGGTGGTACGTGTATGGAGTGAGCTGCCAGATGAAGTGGTGGAGGCTGGTACAATTGCAATGTTTAAAAGGCATTGGATGGGTAGCAAGGGTTTAGAGGGATATGGGCTGGGCGCTGACAGGTGGGACTAGATTGGGTTGAGATATCTGGTCGGCATGGACGGGTTGGACCGAAGGGTCTGTTTCCGTGCTGTGCATCTCTATGACTCTCTGACTCTATAACAAGAACTCTAACACGCTGAGGGTTTGCTGTTCTGAACTTTGCTGCACTTTCCTCTCAATGTAACCACATGACATCAAACAAAGGTGATACGGATGGCCCAAATATCTGGCAGTGGGGCTAGTACCAGTTGTCTGAAACCCCAGGGAAGATCAAACACAGAAATGCAAGCTGTGTTAAGGACTGTATGTTCCCCTGACCCTGTTATGACCACTGCACTGAGGACTCTTTCAGCTGTGCTAGCCAGGAACAAGATTGTACCAAAAACCTTTCGAACTGTAAACATACTCCTGTTTCTATCGCCTGATCTCAGACAGAGGAATCGCAACCAGCAGGAGGGCAACTCAGGTACGTGTCGGGTAGCAAGTGGTGGGGTAGAAATAGACCCCTACGTTTTATTTGATAACTTAACATTTCACCAGATTCTAATCTTTTCTGAAGGCATTGTGTGTGTTTTGTTTTTACTCAAATCTCCTGTCTGGATTTTCTGCAGTTACAAATCTTCCTTGCCTGAGATGAAGGCTTTCAGCGATGTTACCATGGAGTTGCCTGTCAAGATCTGTAAAGGGAGAAGAGAACTCTGAGTTACACTCAAATCCTCCTCGTCATGTAAGTATCATTTCTCAGCTTCCATCTGAGATGTTAATTTAATTGTTAAAGCATGAGTCAATGTAAAACATTGGCACTCTTCAGATTAGTTTGTAAAATCCTCACGACCCAAAGAGGCTTCACATCAGTCTCCTTCAGAAATCTATCAGCAAGGGCTCACAGAGCTAATGACCGAAGCCTCTTCTCAGGTTCCACTTGATGATCGGAATTTCAATCCAGGACTCAAGCCAGAGGTAACACAGCAACATTTTACCACCTACTATTCAATGATAAATCTGAATAGAATGATGCCTCATTCACTTCAAACAAAACCATAATTGGAGGCAACCCTGAAGTTGAAGCAATACTATGCTCAGAAATTATTTTCTCTGACTATTTTGAGTGGCCAAGTTGCTAACAGCAAGCATGACCGTCTAACAATAGTAAGAGTTCTGTTGAATTTGCCACCCTTTGGTCCTGGGTAGGGTTGAGCTTCTTGAGTGTTGTTGGAGCTGCCCACATCCAGGGCAAGTGAAGAGCGTTCCATCACATTTCTGACATGTGTCTTGTAGCTGGTGGACAGGCTTTGGTCTGTCACTTAGATTTTTGATTTGATTTGATTTATTGTAGTCACATGTACCTAAGTACAGTGAAAAGTTTTGTCTTGTGAGCAGTACAGGCAGACCATAGCAAACAAGGACGTACAGATCATAGGGTGCTTAGACAGAGCAAGGCACAGGGGGTGCACAAAGCAAGGGATATATTATTTGAAATTGGAGAAGCCCATTCAGCTGATAATGGCAGGGAAAAAATGAGGAATAGGTTAGGGAAAGACCATTACCAGGTTGTCAAAGCCACAATGACTTTAGTGCCTGTTGTCAGCAGCGGTTTCCATATTCCAGGGTTAATCTGTTGCTGCCATTTCGCATATTCTATAAAAACAGAGACAACAAACTTGTCATGAGGAATGCGGCTGAATAAAGAGACCTTGGAGTGCAGTTTAATAGCTCCTTGTAAGTGGAGTTGCAGGTAGATAGGATAGTGAAGGCGGCGTTTGGTATACTTTCCTTTATTGGTCAGAGTATTGAGTACAGGAGTTGGGAGGTCGTGTTGCGGCTGTACAGGATGGGGTGAGTGAGTCTAGAACTAGAGGGCATAGGTTTCGAGTGAGAGGGGAAAGATTTACAAAGGACCTATGGAGCAACTTTTTCACACAGAGGGTGGTGCACGTATGGAACAAGCTGCCAGAGGAAGTGGTAGAGAATGGTACAATTACAACATTTAAAAGGCATCTGGATGGGTTGATGAATAGGAAGGGCTTATTTGAATATGGGCTAAGTGCTGGCAAATGGGATTAGATTAATTTTGGATATCTGATTGCCGTGGCTGAGTTGGACTGAAGGATCTGTTTTTGTGCTGTACATCTCTATAAATATGACTTTGCCCTAATATGAACATAAGGCACCCATGAGCTTACCCAACTGTAACCAGGGTCATATTTATGCAATATTTGTGCACAAATAGACCTACATGCTTGAACACACTCTAAACGTGATGCTATGAATAGAAAACTGCTCTAAAGAGGCATGTTTCACAATATAATTTGAACACAGACTCACCATTCCCGCTGTTTCAGCAAAGACTGGATGTTATACAATTATGACTGCATCCTTAAACCTGTGGGTCTAATTTGTTTCTGTACATTAACAGTGATTATATGATGCTAACAATAGGGAGATACAAGTATCTCAATGAATTCAAGATGTACAATATAGTGGTCTCTTTCTAAAATATGACCTACCCTTTTGTTCCTTATTCTCCTCCCATCATGTAATTTGCCAGTTGTCAGCCCGAGCCTGGATATTGTCCAGATCTTGTTGCATTTAAATGAAGCCTGTTTCAGGTTCATTAAAAGTTAATTTTTCATGTCAATGATCTTTGTTGGTAATGGAAAGAGAGCAGCTTTTAAGCAAGCGTGGATTGAAGGTGAACAAAGAACAAAAGAGATTTTCTATTTTGGAGTGAAAAGCAGGAGAGATCGAATGGCAAAAGGCTGATGCTGCAAGAGAAAAGGAAAAAGGAATTGATGAAAGTAAAGATGGCACTGGGGGAAGTATAACAAGAAAGCAAAATTATCGGTAATATCTGCACCCAATAACAAATTGCATAAAACTAGTCTGCACCTATTAAAAACAAAGTTAATTGCAACTCAAGCAAGTTTTTGAAATGATACGTGGATTGAATCCCACAATATGGCATTTTGATCCAATGTTTTCAGATGCTTTCCTAAAGGATAAGGTGGAAATGGGAGTGATATCTTGTATTTGCAGAGGATAGCAGTCCCCCAACCAAGACCAAGACAAAGTAATGAAAGACAGTGGAAGAGTACAGCCAAATAGGTCAATACATGGTGCCCAGGCCCAGAGACCGAGCTGTAAGCTGCACGAACTTCACTGGTCCCAAAGGAACGGTCAAGATTACTGAATGCATCTTCACATTCCATTTCAAACGAACTGCTCCAATAGCTTCAGGCACTGTTCAATTCAATAAAGAGCCACCACTGGCCTCTCAAATAATTTTTCCCAGGATGTCATAGAGTCCCTACAATGTGGAAGCAGGACATTCAGCCCATCAAGTCACACCAATGCTCTGAAGATTGTCCCACCCAGACCCACCCTATCACTGGAACCATGCATTGCTCATGGCTAACCCACCTAGCCTGCACATCCCTGGACACTACGAGGGCAATTTAGCATGGCCAATCCACCCTAACCTACACATCTCTGGACAATATGGGGCAATTTAGCACAGCCAATCCACCCTAACCTGTACATCCCTGGACACTATGGGGCAATTTAACACGACCAATCCACCCTAACCTGTACATCCCTGGACACTATGGGGCAATTTAGCATGGCCAATCCACCCTAACCTGTACGTCCCTGGACACTATGGGGCAATTTAGCATGACCAATTCACCCTAACCTGTACGTCCCTGGACACTATGGGGCAATTTAGCATGACCAATTCACCCTAACCTGCACATCCCTGGACTCTATGGGGAAATTTAGTATGGCCAATCCACCCTGACCTGCACATCCCTTAACACTATGAGGCAACTTAGCACAGCCAATCTACCCTAACCTGCACATCTTTGGACTGTGAGAGGAATGTTTCCAGCATTTTCTCTGTTCCTCAGTTATCCCAGTGTTGATGAAGGCTGACAGATACTGTATTGCAGAATAGGCCTGAACAGCATGGAAGCATTCACAACCAACTGCATGGAGAAGCCACTGAAAATAGCTGGGGCCAGGGCATCTCCTCTGAGGAACGTGTGCATTCATATTCAGGGAATGGTGGTGATGAGTTTCCAATAATCACAACCAGCTTCCCTTGGGTCTTGGACCTTGCTTGCCCTATGAAGCTTGCCCTATGGCCTCAAGTTTAACTTGGTGTTCTTGCTAGATCACTCAGGTGAATAGCAGCATGGAAATTGCCACACATATCTCCTTTAGCATTCAGCTTTTGGGCCTCAAGACTGTGATATGATCTTGTACTCTGTGGTTCTGGGGGATCCGAACAGAGCATCTGATGTACAGTCCATGAGTGTGCAGGTCTAGTTTGTTGGTACACTTGCTGATTCTTCGATTACCTTAATAACGATTAGAGGATGCTGGCAGGGCAGTGATAAATTAGTTCAAGTTTATCCATTTTTTGCATATTGGACGTAGCTTGGGAAACTTTCAATATTGTCAGGTAGATAGCAAGTACTGAAAACAAAACCAGAAATTGTTGGAAAAACGCAGCAGGTCTGGAAGCACCTGTGGAGAGACAAAGCAGAGTTAGTGTTTCAGGTTCAGTGAATTAGGAATCATAGATCCCCTACAGTGTAGAAGCAGGTCATTCGGTTAGCACAGCCAATCCACCCTAACCTGCACATCCCTGGACACTACGGGGTAATTTAGCACAGCCAATCCACCCTAACCTGCACATCCCTGGACACTACGGGGTAATTTAACACAGCCAATCCACTCTAGCCTGCATATCCCTCGACATTATGGGGTAATTTAGCACAGCCAATCCACCCTAGCCTGCATATCCCTCGACATTATGGGGTAATTTAGCACAGCCAATCCACTCTAGCCTGCATATCCCTGGACACTATGGGTCAATCCACCTTAATCTGCACATCTTTGGACTTTGGGAGGAAATCAGAGCACCCAGAGGAAACCCACACAGACACGGGGAGAATGTGCAAACTCCACACAGACAGTCGCCCGAGGGTGAAATCAAACCCTGGTCCCTGGTGCTGTGAGACAGCAGTGCTAACCACTGAGCCAACATGTCACCCTTCTTCAGGACTTTTATTTTAACTAGCACTGGAGCTGTGTGGTGAATTGGTCCCCAGCATTACAGCTGGAATATAGCCAGGGCCTATCAGCCTCAATGTTTATTCATCCACTTCTCATTATCATGTGGAGTGAACCAAATTGTTTGGACACTGGCACTTATCAGGTGGAAGAGGTCAAATAGAAATGGCCATTCTGGCCTATGGGCTGAGGAATCATGTATTCTTCAACCTTGCCTGTTGTGCTGAGCTCCATTGTTGTTCAGGAATCTGCACTGAGTTTCCTTCTTCCCTAGTTAGAACATACAAAAGTACAGCACAGAACAGGCCCTTCGGCCCACGATGTTGTGCCGAGGATTAATCATAATCTAAAATAAAGTAACTCAACCTACGCACCCCTCAATTCACTGCTGCCCCTGTGCATGTCCCGCAGTCGCTTAAATGTCCCTAATGACTCTGCTTCCACCACCACATGCATTCCATGTTGATTACCCATTTGTCTAGGACCATGTTCAAATGTACATGGTGGGATTTTTAAAAAAACTCATTCACAAGATGTGGGCTTTGCTGGCCGGACCAGAATTTATTGCCCATCCCTAACTGTATGGAGGGCAGTTAAGAGTCAACCGCATTTCTGTGGATCTGGAGTCACATGTAGGCCAGACCAGGTAAGGATGACAGTTTCCTTCCCTAAAGGACATTCGTGAACCAGATTGGTTTTTCCAACATTCAACAAGCAAGCAATTTATTCCAATTCTATCAAGGAGCTAACCATAATGCCTTCTTTCCAAATGGATTTTCCAAGCAAACTCATTGGCCAGGCATGTGTCTTGAGCAGAAAGACTTCTTTAGAAAACTCACCGTTTGATCTGCAATTGTTTTTGATATCCTCATTGTAATTAAAAAGGGGAGGGAAATCCAAGGATGGAAGGGGCTTTGAAGACACTTGTATTAACATCAGAAACAAAAACAAAGATCACTGGAAAAGCTCAGCAGATCTGGCAGCATTTGTGGAGAGAAATCGGGGACGTTAACTCTGATTTCTCTCCATAGATGCCGCCAGACCTGCTGAACCTTTCCAGCAATTTCTGTCTTTGTTTCTGATTTACAGCATCCTCAGTTCTTCTGGTTTTTATATAGTAACATTGGGTTTGTCCAATGCTGTTATTATAGAGACACATGAATGAAAGAAACAAAGAACACTCACAGCACAAAGGGAGTCAATTTCTCAATTTGTCTGGGTCTGTTCATGTTGTGAATGTCCTTATTATGTCCTTACCTCTCTGATTCTTTCAAGCAGTGAGAAAAATTCATTTTTAAAAATTGACCAAGTTCATAGTGAATGAGCTATTCAGGATTTTGCTATCAGGGACATAGGCAATATCCGATTAAAATGACAGAAATTATGAGCCACCTTTTGATTGTGTGAATCTGTGCCCTTGATAGGATTGAAATGTGAATGTACAGCTGATGGGTACTTGAAGCTGAGTTAATAATCTTGTTAAAATCATATTTAAAGGCAATTCTTAGACGACTGCGCCTTCAGGATGCTCTTTCAACAGAAGCACTTCATCACCTCTTTCATAAACAATTAGGAAGGGTTATGATCAACATTAATAAGGTGTTTAATTTTGTCCTGTGCTATTCAGACAAATTTTCATGTCTCCACATTTTAACCCCCCTCTCAGGTGGTCACAAGAAATATTTTTGACTTTCTTTTTAGCACACAGTGATCATCCTTTAATTAATCCCTGGGTGGCATGGTGGCTCAGTGGTTAGCACTGCTTCTGGATTAGAGGTGCTGGAAGAGCACAGCAGTTCAGGCAGCATCCGAGGAGCAGTAAAATCGACGTTTCGGGCAAAAGCCCTTCATCATTCGTCGATTTTACTGCTCCTCGGATGCTGCCTGAACTGCTGTGCTCTTCCAGCGCCACTAATCCAGAATCTGGTTTCCAGCATCTGCAGTCATTGTTTTTACCTGGTTAGCACTGCTGCCTCACAGTGTCAGGGTTCAATTCTAGCCTCAGGTGACTGGCTGTTTGGAGTTTGCATGTTCGCCCTGCATCTGCCTGGGTTTCCTCCCATAATCCAAAGATGTAGAGGTCAGGTGGATTGGCCATGGGAAATTGCCCATAGTGTTCGGTGCATTAAGTCAGAGAGAAATGGGTCTGGGTGGGTTACTCTTCAGAGGGTCAGTGTGCGCTTGTTGGGCCAAATGGCCTGTTTCCATATTATAAGGAATCTAAGCTATATAAAACGTAGCTTGCTAGACCGATTGCCAAAGAACTGAAGATGCTGCAAATCAGAAACAAAATCAGCAACACAGTTCTGATGAAGGGTCACTGGATCTGAAATGTTGACCCTACTTTCTCCCTACAGATGCTGCCAGACCTGCTGAATTTTTCTAGTAATTTCTTATCTTGAGCCAAATCCTAAGATTTTCTTGAGTGAAATAAAGAGGAATTGTATTATTGGCAAACACTGACATAAGATTATAAAAGCATGACATCAAACATACACACAACCACAGATAATAAGTGAAAATGGGAAATTGTCTGGTACTGGCAGTTCTTGAAGCATTAGGTTCCTGACCTAAGGCCATATCAAGATTCGAAGTATTAGCTTGCTCTCCATATTAGCTTGCTCTCCATACTGGCTTGCTCTCCATTTTAGCTTGCTCTCCATATTAGCTTGCTCTCCATATTAG
This sequence comes from Chiloscyllium plagiosum, assembly GCF_004010195.1. Taxonomy (NCBI): domain Eukaryota; kingdom Metazoa; phylum Chordata; class Chondrichthyes; order Orectolobiformes; family Hemiscylliidae; genus Chiloscyllium; species Chiloscyllium plagiosum. The sequence continues at coordinate 76,204,608 of NC_057723.1, forward strand.
CTTGCTCTCCATATTAGCTTGCTCTCCATATTAGCTTGCTTTCCATGGATGCTGCCAGACTCACTGTGGTCTCCAGTGTTTTGTGTTTTCACCTCAGTTTAATGTTTGACTTGCAGCAGAATCAAGATGCTGTGAAACCTGAAAGGGTTCAGAAAAGATTTACAAGGATGTTGCCTAGGTGGAAGGGTTTGAGCTACAGGGAGAGGCTGAATAGGCTGGGGCTGTATTGCCCTGGAGCATCGGAGGTTGAGGGGTGACCATTTGTACGTTTATAAAATCATGAGGGACACGGACAGGGTAAGTAGTCAAGGCCTTTTCTCCAGAGTAGGGGAATTCAAAACTCGAGAGCATAGGTTTAAGGTAAGAGGGGAAAGATTTAGAAAGGACCTTAGGGGCAACCTTTTTACGCAGAAGGTGGTGTGTTTATGGAATGGGCTGCCAGAGGAAGTGGTGGAGGCATCTGGATGGGTATGTGAATAGGAAGGGTTTAGAGGGATATGGGCCAAATGCTTAAATGGGATTAGATTAAGTAGGCTATCTGGTCGACATGGACGAGTTGGACTCTCTATGACTCTCTGACTCTATAGATCTTCAGGATCTTGGTGACAATTATTTTGCCACTTTTTTTTCCACCTTGAGCTGCTTTTGAGATAATGAGAGAGAGAGGCAGTTCAAGCTGTTGCTGTCACAAATTGATTTCCCATCCTCCTCTTTGTTTTGATAAGCATCATCCTGTGTTCCATTGAGGTCACGGTTGGAGCAGCAGCGGAGGGAGGAATGGGCACTGAGAGCTATCTCAACTCTTGTCTCTGGTCCCCCTCTACCACCCTCCTTCGACAACCCCCTCCACAACATCCATTTCCTGTCTGAGATCCCTTAGAAATCCCGAAGAGATCTTGGGTGTCTAGTGAATGCATTGACGGCAACTCTCACCTCTCCCGCAGGTGTTGTGGGCACTCGCAGTTGCCATCCACTCATTGGTTTGTAGTTCCAGGTGGGCAAGATTTCTGTCAGTGGGGGTCTTGAATCTCAGTGAGGGCGACCATTCAAAAGGGCACTTACCACTGTTGAAACAATCCCTTGAACCAGGGGACGAAACCCAACTGCTGATTTGATCCTGTCCACACTTGCTCACTAAACTGGCTTCCTTCAGGTACAGCACCTGTTCATTTGCTAACTGGGTTGCCTCATCCCATTGTGTCTGTCCACATTAGAGAGGCAAACTGGCTGTGACTATCCTTTCATCTTTACCACCTGCACTTCACCAAAAGGGCTTGACTGCAGACCTTGCCTTCAGTGTTTATTGTATAAGTACAAAGGTCTTAAAATGTTGAAGGAACACACACACAGACACACCCACACCCACACCCACACATACACACATACATATATACATATGCAAGCACATGCACACACAGACACATACACATGCAAGCACACAGATACACACTCACACACATGCAAGCACACATATGTAAGCACACACAGACTCACACACACACACACATATGCAAACAGGCATACACTCACGAACGCACACAATTTGAGACAACTTACACCTTAGTGAAATCCTCTGCTACATTCAAGCCTTCCAGTCTCGCTAACATCCTTGAAAATCATTTCTAAGTCCTCTCCAATTTTACAGTATTCCACACTGCTCTTTAACAGTCTGAGAGGCAGCCAGAAATCGATCTTGGAAAAGGTTTCCTGTCGGTAGGGAGTAAGATTATCAAAAAACCAGGAGTGCTTCTACAGGCTACAATGCAGGAGGCACACAAAGAAAGAATGTGATGAGAAATGAAAGATTGTCAGATCTACCAAGGTGTGAGAAATTGGCAGTGGATTCCTTCCAGAAGAGGAGAGATTTGCAAATATGAATGCCAAACGAGCAAACTCAGCAGAATCCATGTAGAAACACAATGTCCTAGATTGATAACAGTGTAGAAAGATTTTCAACAGCATGTTGAACCTTGAACTTTCGCTATCCCAGGATATGGTTAATCTTGAATGACCATGAAAGAACCGTATCTTTGAGTATAACATTGGAATTAGTTTGGAGCAGTCTGATGGGCAACAATTGTAGTTTTACTTTTATTCCTGCCTAATCTCACTGGGTGATTTGGAAAAGTGACTTTTAAAACTCATAGTTAAAAATCACACAACACCAGGTTATAGTCCAACAGGTTTATTTGGAAGCACTAGCTTTCAGAGCACGGCTCCTTCATCAGGTAACTAGCGAAGCAGGATCATAAGGTACAGAATTCATAGCAAAAGATCACAATGTCATGCAACTGAAATGATATATTGAACAAACCTAGATTGCCGCTAAGTCTTTCACCTTTTAGAATGGGTTGCAGGTTTCAGTTCATTCATCTGTAAATCCCAGAACTTCTTTTAAGTCACATTCTCAAGATAACTTAAGGTTTTATATAAAAAAGTGATATCTCAGCTCAGACAATGCATTAAAGGTGTGAGGTTAGAGTCTGTCTGTATCCCAGTCTTGCAACAGACTGGTCTTATTTCCAAAGTAGGAATTAATAAAATGTGACTTGGATTGACTGCCTGCAGATTGTGTGTTTTTTGAGCAAAGATAGAATGTATTTGCAAATACAATTCCGCAAACGCTAACTCGGTGTGTGTGTGTGTAAGTGCGTATGAGAGAGTGTGTTTGCGTGTGTGCATACTAGTAGAGTGTGTGTGTGAGTATGACGGTGTATAAGCCTGTGAGACTGTGTGTGTGTCTGAGAGAGAGCTTGTGTATCAGAGAAGGTCTGTGTGAGTGTATGAGTATATAAGTGTGTGTGTGTGTAGTGCAGTGGGGTCACCTACAGTGTGACATGAACCCAAGGTCCCAGTTAAGGCCATCCCCATGGGGACTGAACTTGGCTATCAGCCTTGGCGTGGCCACTCTGCGTTGTTGCATATCCTGAAGTCCACCTTGGAGGATGGTTAGCTGAAGATCCGAGGCCTGACTGCTGAAGTGTTTAAACTCATGGCATTGTCTTTTATGACAGGAAACTGGGACAACTTTCAGATTCAATATCAGTCTGCACAAGTTTTCTCTATTCCATTGTTGGACTACTTTGCAATTGGGAAAAACAAAAACGGGAGAGATTCGCAATTGTTAAGATTTCTTGTGAACTGGATTCTTTAAAAAAAAACAAATTTGGACCAAATTAGCTGAAAATATTATGCATTAGATTTCTTCAGTGAGGAAAAAAAAATTCAACTTGACAACAAAAAAAATTAAGCACTTGCACTTCAAACCAAAATCCTCAACTCAACTTTTCCTCCTGTGTGTGGCTGCAATTTCAACTGAGAGATTGGGAGTAAGAACATAGAACATAGAACATTACAGCGCAGTACAGGCCCTTCGGCCCTCCATGTTGCGCCATCCTGTGTAACCAATCTGAAGCGCATCTATCCTATTTTTATCCATATGTTTATCCAATGACCATTTAAATGCCCCTAAGGTTGACAGGTCTGCTATTGTTGCAGGCAGGGCGTTCCATGCCCTTGCTACTCTCTGAGTAAAGAAACTACATCTGACATCTGTCCTATATGTATCACCCCTCAATTTAAAGTTAGGCCCTCTCATGCTAGTCATCACCATCTGAGGAAAAAGGCTCTCACTGTCTAGCCTATCTAACCCTCTGATTATCTTATATGTCTCTATTAAGTCACCTCAACCTTTTTCTCTAACGAAAAAGCCTCAAGTCCCTCAGTCTTTCCTCATAGGACCTTCCCTCCATTATCTTAGTTAATCTCCTCTGAACCCTTTCCAAAGCTTCCCCTTCCTTCCTATAATGCAGTGACCAGAATTGCACGCAATACTCCAAGTGTGGCCGCACCAGAGTTTTACACGGCTGCAGCAAGACCTCATGGCTCCGAAACTCAATTCCTCTACCAATAAAAGCTATCACACCGTATGCCTTCTTAACAATCAGGGATTGATGTACATGAACACTGAAATCTCTCTGCTCATGTACACTACCAAGAATCTTACCATTAACTCAATACTTTTTAAATTCCTGTTGCTTCTTCCAAAGTGAATCACCTCACACTTTTCCACATTAAACTCCATTTGCCACCTCTCAGCCCAGCCTTGCAGCCTATCATGTCCCTCTGTAACCTACAACATCCTTCATCACTGTACACAACTCCACTGACCTTAGTGTCATCCACAAATTTACTAACCCATCCTTCTACACCCTCATCCAGGTCATTTATAAAAATGACAAACAACAGTGGACCCAAAACAGATCCTTGCGGTACCCCACTAGTAACTGAACTCCAGGATGAATATTTCCCATCAACCACCACCCTCTGTCTTCTTTCAGCTAGCCAATTTCTGATACAAACTGCTAAATCACTCTCAATCCCATGCCTCCATATTTTGTGCAATAGCCTACCGTGGGGAACCTTATCAAACATCTTACTGAAATTCATATACACCATATTAACCGCTTTACCCTCATCCACTTGCTTGACCACCTACTCAAATAACTCAACCTCCTCTGACTCCATGCGCAACTTTGCACTACTATCCTTGATTGGCCCTAATCTTTCTCTAGTCATACTTTTACTCCTGACATACCTAGTTAGGCTTTAGGGTTTTCTTTGATCCTATCCACCAATGACTTCTCATGTCCCTTCCTTGCACTTCTTAGCTCTTTCTTTAGATTTTTCTTGGAGAAAGTGAGGTCTGCAGATGCTGGAGATCAAAGTTGAAACTTTATTGCTGGAACAGCACAGCAGGTCAGGCAGCATCCAGGGAACAGGAGATTCGACGTTTCGGGCACAGGCCGAAGAAGGGCCTGTGCCCGAAACGTCGAATCTCCTGTTCCCTGGATGCTGCCTGACCTGCTGTGCTGTTCCAGCAATAAAGTTTCAACTTTAGATTTTTCTTGACTAACTCGTAACTCTCAAGCACCCCAACTTCATGTCTCATCCGAACATAAGCCTTCTTCTTCCTCTTGACAAGAGTTTGGTTCCAATTTCCTGATTCCAAGCCACTCTGCGTTTCTGGTCCCAAGGACTATGCTGCGTTTGTTGGTTGACATTCAGATTTCCCAATCGCTCCTTTTCTGCAAGGAATCCACTGTCAATTTCCTGCACGTTGGTAGATCTGACAATCTTTAATTTTTCATTCTATTCTTCTTTTTGCGTGTCTCCTGCATTGTGTCCCATCGAAACACTCCTGATTTTTTAATACTCTGTTTCCCATGACCTGCACATCTTCAGACTGTGGGAGGAAACCGGAGCAAACCAACGCAGACACGTGGAGAATGTGCAAACTCCACACAGACAGTCGCCCGAGGCTGGAATTGAACCCAAGTCCCTGGTGCTGTGAGGTAGCAGTGCTAACCACTGAGCCTCCCCACAGATCAACGTTACAGGCAGTGGGATTGATAACATCCAAGGAGCAGGAGAGTTGACATTTCAGGCATGAGCCCTTCTTCAGACCTGCTGCGCTTTTCCAGCAACACATTTTCAGCTCTGATCTCCAGCATCTGCAGTCCTCACTTTCTCCCAGTGGGATTGATAAGAAAGGTTCACAAGTGATAGCTGTGGAAATTGTTCCATAATATAGCCTGCCTGCCTGTTTTCCTCCTCCAACTCCCCTTATTCAGCTTGTTAGCTATTCCACACTGAGGTGGATGTGATAGTCTCTCTCTCACAGATTCCCTTATTGCATCTCTATCAGATGTTATTTTACTTTGTATTTGGATTGACATTTCTCTGACTCAAATTAAATGTTTACATTTACAGAAAAATAAAAATGTCTGTCATTTAGGAGGCAGTGTGTAGAAACAGTTTGGAAATTTAGAAATGTACAACTGGGACAGCACAGAAAGGGGCAGTTACATCTCTGTTTGCTCTCCAAAGGAGCAAATCAACTCAATTCACTCCCTGCAATCTCCCTGGGGCCCGGCACATTCACTCCCTGGGCCCCGGCACATTCACTCCCTGGGCCCCGGCACATTCACTCCCTGGGCCCTGGAACATTCACTCCCTGGGCCCCAGCACATTCTCTCCCTGGGGTGCGGCACCATCACTCCCTGGGCTGTCACATTCACTCCCTGGGCCCCCGGCACATTCACTTCCTGGGCACCCGGCTCGTTCACTCCCTGGGTCCTGGCACCATCACTCCCTGGGCCCCCAGCATATTATCTCCCTGGGGCCCGGCAATTCACTCCCTGGGCCCCCGGCACATTGATTCCCTGGGATGCAGCCCCATCACTCCCTGGGGCCCGGCACATTCACTCCCTGGGGCCCAGCACATTCTCTCCCTGGGGCCCAGCACATTCTCTCCCTGGGGCCCGGCACATTCTCTCCCTGTGCCCCGGCACATTCTCTCCCTGGGGCCCGGCACATTCTCTCCCTGTGCCCTCGGCACGATCTTCATTTTCAGAAAACAATTGAATTCCAGTTGGGAAGATGACGTTATCAATGTCGATAGGATCAAAGGTTCGGTATTGTCATTTTAGAAATGGATCTTGTCACATCTGTTGACTGAGGTCCCATTGTGGTTCAGCGCTTAAGAAAGCCTGTAATATTTGAACTTTCAGCTTCACTTCTTCATTTTCTACTTAAAACTTCGAATGTCTGTAAAGTGTAGCTTTTAACCTTATGTCCTATGTTTTACGCTACCCTACAATTACCGCAGTGTTTAACCCTGTTCTTTCTTTCTCCCTTGTTCTTATGATTCTGTACCTCGTTACTTGTATCTAAGCCAGCACCTTGTGTAATGACACTGTACAGTTTTCATTGTACTCCTATATGTGAGCACAGCTGACAATCAAATCAAATGTTGCATTATGATATCAAGGTTGGTGAACGCTGACAACTTAAAGGGAACAGATTTAAAGAGTTTTACAAAAGAAGCAAATGCAAGATGAGAAAATAAATTCTCACAGTGAGTAGTTAGGGTCATAGAACCCCAATAGTGTGGAAGCAGGCCATTCGGCCCATCAAGTCCACACCAACCCTCTAAAGAGCATCCAACCCAGCCTCCCTCCCCTCCCCCCCACCATTCCACATAGTTAATCTGTCTAGCTGTCCCATGCTGGGACACTATGGGCAATTTAGCATGGCCAATCTACCCTAACCCATACACCTTTGAACTGTGGAATGAAACTAGAGCATCTTAAGGAATAATCATAGAATAGAATCCCTATAGTGTGGAAGCAGGCCTTTCAGCCCATCGAGTCCACACCGACCCTCTGAAGAGCATCCCACCCAGACCCACCCCACCCCACCCTCACAAAACCTGCATTTCCCACAACAATCCATCTAACCTGCACATCTTTGGACTGTGGGAGGAAACCCATGGAGACGTGGGGAGAATGTGCAAACTTCACACAGAGAATCATCTGAGGATGGGATTGAACCTGGGTCCCTGGCACTGTGAGGCAGCAGTGCCAACCACTGAACTACCATCTCGAACACACTGCCTGGAAGTATTGTAGAACTAGGTTCAACTGAGGCATTCAAGAGGGAGATAGAAAAACGTGGAAGGGTTCAGGCAAAAGATTGTCACCAGGCGAATGTTTTCAACGAGCTAGTACAAACATGATGGGCCTAATTTCCTTGTTGACTGCGGGAATAGTATCCCTGACTTGAAGAATCTCAGCCAATTGGCTCAGTTCCTGGAACACAGCAGGTCACGCTGCCCTTTACACCCCACCGCAAGGCAGAAAAATGATGTCAACATTTCCCAAGGCAGATGCTACGATGTCTCCTGATCAAGACAGCTTTTCTCCACTGATCTTACTTATCTATCAAACCACCCATGAAACTGCAGGGCTAGAAATGCTAGATGATGTGGTGATTAGTGAAATCTTCAAAGGGCATCTAGACAGATGAAGGAGGGAGGTGGAGGAGGCTTTGTGACTGTCAGAGTAGGGGCTATGTTTGCTTATTATTTTATGAGACTGATGATTAGGAGACCTGGTTAATGGTACAGAGACATGAGTTCAAAGTCCACTACATCAGCCAGGGGATTTACATTCATTTAACCAAATAAACCTGGAATAAAAGGCTAACATCAATAATGGGTGACCGCAAGATTATCAGGTTTCATACATGCTCAACTGGTTTCTGAATATCATTTAGCGAAGGAAATTTACCATACAGAGGAACCTCGATTATCTGAAGGACACAGGTGGGAAGTATTTCATTCGGTTAATCGAGTTCTGGATAATTGAATGCCGGATAACGTAGTTTAGCCGATCTTCGGGACATTGCAATCTTGCTGGATAGTGCGATATTTGGATAATCGAATGCAGGATAATCGAGCTTCCTCTGTAAGTGGTTACAGACAAGTAAATGCCCAAAATGGCTAAGGAAACAATTCAGTTAAATCAAAAATATCAACCCAGCCACTGGATTCCTGGGTTCTACAGGAATTCCTAATGCAGTCAAATCTGCAAGTGCTCCTTCTTAATGTCTGGAGACTTGAGCCAAAAGTGTAAAGCAACAACTTGATACTATCATGTTAACAGAATTAATGTTTGGATTAGAGTGGTGCTGGAAAAGCACAGCAGGTCAGGCAGCATCTGAGGTGCAGGAAAATCAATGTTTCGGGCATATGCCGTTCATCAGGAATGAGGGTCCAGTGCTTTTCCAGCACTAATCTAATCTTGATTCTAATCTCCAGCATCTGCCGTACCCACTTCTGCCTAGAATCAATGTTCAGCTAATGGCCCACTTTCACTGATAGCTGGGTATGTTCTGGAAGATAGGTGTTCAGGGAGGGTTAACGTGGAGTCCTGAATGATGATGCTGGAGCCCATGAAGTCTCATCATCTCATCGTCTCATCTTGTGGACAGGCAATTGAAGGTCCTACTAAATGGTGTGGTGCAGAGGAGACACCTTCTCTTTTCCCAGGACCAGCAGAGGAAGCCAGGACACCTGACCATGCCAGCCTGGTCTGGGTTTGCGACTCAGGGTCATTGCAGCCTGAGCTACCCAGGGGGATGCCCCGCCGTGAAGTAAGAAAGTCAAAGACCTTCTCCACTCGGTGAGGGTACTGCCATCTTCTCTCTGCTACCTCACACTCACTCTGTCTCTGTCACTGCACCCACCTCCCATCAAGGCTCATGCCCTACCATTCTCACTATTGCCCGCAACACCTGCCCTCACTCACTCTCACCCACCAAAATCTCCCTCCCTCCTCACACACCTCACCAACTTTTCCATCCCTTCACGGAGAGCAGGCCACGCAGAGGAGACTGGGGGCTCAGTCACCATTCATCAAAGGCTGCTGAACCTTTAACTTAATTCCTTTATTTTTATTATATTATTAATTATATTATTGCAATATTATTATATTTATTATTATTATTTATATTAAGAAGGACTTTGATGTTAAATATCACCTTACTTCTTTAGTTTTCTAATTATTCCATGACTGTCTGTAATGCTTAACTTTTTAACTTTATTGCTTTTACTACATTGTATCTGAACCTTTAGATTTAAGATGACACTGTGTGTGGCAACGTGAGCCATCTTTCACTGTTCTCCTGCACTTGAGAACACATGACAGTAAAATCTCCATCTCAAAATCTAACAGAATCCCATCCACTTTCATCTCACTCAGTCTCTTGATTTCTCATATTTCCAGGAGTGCACAGCTCACAGCAGGTCAGAGAGAGCCAAGGCAGGTGGTTGAGTGCTGATTCATGGTTCCTCAGCGTTGTCCTCCCCCAGCCACTGCACTGATATCAGAGGCTGCTCTTGACCGACTTTATCAAGACCTCACCGCCATGCCAGACTGAAGGCTGCTGGCAATTGCTGGCAATCATGACAAAGTGTCTGGCCTGGTACCTGCTCCAAACGGGAAGGTTAGGCAGAAGTACTGCAGGCAGGTTAGCTCTGACTGAGGGAGCAGATGCGTAAAGGACAAGGTGAGGTAGGGCTGGTGGGAACATGCAAGGGTGAAAGGAGCAAGTGAACAGCACTGAGATGCAGTCTGGTCCAATGGTGAGCTGGGGGTCTGTCCCTTACAGCAGCTTTGTATGTTGGTCACCCATGCTGTTGGAAGCTCAACTTGAATGTGCAGAACTGTCCTGTGAGTGGGTCAGAAAGACCAGTAGATGCTGAATGCCATCATCTATGGATGTTGGTGTATGTGTGCCTGCTACCCCAGCGTGGGCCCTGAGACGTTGTTGAAGGTGGCCAAAAATGACGGCCTGGAGGAGCAAATGGGGAGCTGGAGTTGCCTTGCGAGTTGTCTCCATCCAGGTTCCTTGTGGTGGATTGCACAATAACGAGATGAGCTTTGCAGTTAATGAGACAAAGCAACAGTCTCCATTAATAGGCATTTCACTTCTGCCTAGCGAGAATGTGATCTCAACACACAGATCTCTGTCTGAAAATGCAACCTGTCGCTCCTGAAGTTGAGAAAGGCCTCACTCAAATTCTCACCTGATTCTCGCAGTATTCTTACCAGAGCCCACACCAGTCAGGACCCTATAAGATTCCACTTTAGGTAATTGCCTAAAGCCCATCAACCCACCAGGAGCACCAGGGACGAGTGCAGTGGAGCCCTCTACATTAGCCAATAGAGTGCAGCTCCCTATGATCCTCAAGAAACTGAACAGCGTTTAGAATAATGCGGCTCATTTGATCAGCAGCATCTTCGCTAACACCTTCCATCCAACACTGTCACTGGTACACTGATGCACTGCAGCAACTTGCCAAACCTCTGCGGACAGCACCTTCCAAACCCGTGATGTTTCCTACCTTGAAGGACCAGGGCAGCTGTTATGTGGAAAAACCACCACTCACCATCCTGACATAGAAATATATCACTGTTCTTTCATGGTCACTGAGTCAAAATCCTGTGACTCCCCTCCCACCAGCTCAGTCCATCCAGTGCACTGCAGCAGCTCAAGAAGATGATACGCCTCCCACTTCACAATGGCAATTAGATTTGGGAAATCAACTATGGCCATCCCTGAGGTATCCACACACCATGAACAAATAGCTAAAAGCATCTTTACCTCGCGGGTTTGTGCTTGAAAGCATTGTGGAATAATTTATTTGATGATAAAAGTTCAATCTAACCAAAAGGTAGAAATTCAATAATGTCTAAAGGGACAAGTCATGATCAATTTATGCATTTGTGTGTGGGCGAGGTCAATAATGTCTGCACTCTTAGCACAGCTAATCAAACAGCACACAATTACCTTTATGAAGGAGACTACTTGACCAGATAATATATTATATATATTTATGAGGCCTGAGGCTGACTGAAATATTCTCTGGAATAGTAGTAAGTTAATGGTACAAAGGTGAATTGCTTTTCTCACTGAGCATCGATCGTCTCAGTTCAGAATCTTTAAAGAGTACAAAACTGGTCAAAATGTCAACTACTGTAAATAAAACTACACACTGCATCTGCTAAGCACATTGCATTATTATGCTGTAAGATGGTCTCCAACATTTTTGAAAAAGAGAATTCAGCCTGTGGTTGATTCTGAATATATTTGAAACAGATACTGCTCTTTCCCCCTGGGGTTACAGCCGAGCTCGTCGGACTTAGATACTTAGATGTCAAGACAGGGAACTGGAATCAGTTCATCAATGCCAATGAAGGTAAGCATATTTTCCCATTATGTGTTTGACTTTCAGAAAGAAATCTGAGCACTTAATTTGAAAATATAGACAGAATATTTATTGCGGATGGCCAGCCATGAATTACAACTGTGAAATTTCAGCCACATAGTCTGATTGTAATCAGTAGTTAAATCGTGTCACAGTTCTTGAGCGTACCAGTCTTCCTGATGCCAAAGAACGAGAGTGTGTCAGAAACAACAAAGCTTTTGTAATGCAGAGAAATAATTTCGATGGAGTAAAGTGAACTAAAGGCTGGCTTTGGGCAATATTGCTAAGTTTTTGTTTAGATTCGAGATGTAGAAAATGAAATTAAATTTGTCGTATTTAATTTGCCAGTTGCCTGGTGTTTAGACACTGTAACAAATCTGCAAGGTCTGACCAAAGTCTAACTTCTAACTATTAAATGCCATAAAATAATACTAAGAGAAACATCCTTCCAACTCTGTCCTCTGAGATGTTGTGTTTCACAAATTAGTCTTCAAATAGACTTTTTGTTAGGATTCCATAAAATCGTACATGAGAGGTGAGTATTTTTCCAGTAGTTCAGCACTGTCTATTTCACAGGAGATAGATATAAAAGGCACCTTTGGATATATCAGTTTTGTATTGATGCTTTAGAAAACCTGGCACGGAGCAGTGATTTTAACACGAATAATATCTCAAGGGTCATAAGCAGAGAACTGAATGATGAGCAGTGATGGAAGGAGTTAAGAGGCAGAAACAAGGGGCAGAGTATTATATGAGTCTGAGTGACATAGGCTATGATAAACTCCATAGTGGAATCGAGTGAGAGTTTTGCCAAAGCTAATTCCAGCGTGGGAGCATCTCTCTCCATCTTTCACGCTTTGGACAAGATGCGACGTGTTTCTTGGTCGAAGGGAATGATTGCTGGTTAACTGCAGCTCATTCCTATTCCACTTCCTATCGTACTAAACAAGCGAGATATTGAGAAAAGCCTGATGTGGAAATCTGAATGGGTACCCAGCGAGTTTGACTCACTGCTGGCTTCGTAGCAACTCTGTGTTGCATAGGACTAAGCAAACCTCAGGCACAGTATACTGGCACTCACAGCACCCATCCGTCATGTTCAAACGTTGGTATCAAATATTTGCCTATGCTTCATGACCAGCATGCACCTCTCCAATTCACTTGCAGGCCATCTACAAAGCAATTAACATTGATAGGCTCTTGCAGGGACACGTACCATACAGGGACAGGGGCACAGCTCACCGATTGGACCAAGCTGTGTCTCAGGGCTGCTTGGTGCTTGTTTACTGTGTGCCTACCTCCATGCTGGCACCATGCGTGCCCTGCCCTACCTGGTCAGGCCAATTTGCACAGTCACCCAAGCAGAGTCGCTAGCCTTATTGGCCAACAGTCAATAGGGTGAACATTTGGCTGTACTGCAGTGTGCTATATCAAACTCCTACCCACACCACATACCCAGCGGTATATTTTATTTTATTCATTCATGTGATGAGGGTGTCACTGGCTGGACCAGCATTTATTGCCCAAAGGGCAGTTAAGAATCAACCCCGTTGCTGTGGGTCTGGAGTCACATGTAGGCCAGACCAGGTAAGGATGGCAGTTTCCTTCCCCAAAGGACATTAGGCGGGAATTGAACCCGGGTCTCAGGCGCTGTGAGGCCGCAGTGCTAACCACTGTGCCACCGTGGAGGGATATGGGTCAGGTGCAGGCAGGTGGGACTAGATTGGTTTCAGATATCTGGTAGGCATGGACGAGTTGGACCGAAGGGTCTGTTTCCGTACTGTACATCTCTGTAACTCTATAAATTGGCAACAATTTTGTGGTCATTGTTGGACTCTTAATTCCAGATTTTTTTCTTGAATTCAAATTCCGCTATCTACCATGACAGGATGCGAACCCAGCTCTCCAAAATGTTACCTGGGTCTCTGGATTAACAGTCCAGTGATAATGCTACTAGGCCATTGCCTTGCAGCAGCAAGCTCAGCCATCAGACAGAGGCTCCTAGTGCAGTAAGTCAAAGCCTGCTTCCCGTACCACTGCAGGGGAGTGGCTGCAGTCAGGTGCCCAGGTCAGATTGACCTCAGTCAGGGGCTCCACACCTCTGGGGAATGGGTAATGGTCAGTCCTATGGCTCTGTAACACACAAACTGGGGGCTGGTGGTCATGTGGTCAGAGAGATGGACAGGCATCGGTCAGGGGTCCGGACGAATCTTATTTGGAGTCGTCCAGTTCGGCCACCACAGTCACTCCTCTGGGTCCGTCCACAAAACCCAAGGAGTTGGGTGGGGGTGGAGGATGAGGGGGTGATGAAAGAGACTCAGCAGGTTGGGGTTTGGGTTCTGCAGGCTGGGGATAAAGAGGGGGTGCTTGTTGTGAAAAGGGAACAACCATATTGGGGCATGGATACAGTAACGCAAGTGGGTCACGTTGAATGGGTGGTTCAGCCATGGTCAGGGATATCCTGGCTCCATGGGGTGGGCTGGGGGTATGAATAACCACACCAGGAATGGCCACTCCAAGTGCTAGGGGTTGTTGGGTGAGTGGGGAAAGTGGGTTAGAGCAGGTTCATGTAGACGGGGTTAGGTTAGGACCTGGAACCACATGGGGATTCATGGGGAGGAAAGGGTTTCGGATATTGGCGAGCTCTCCAACATGGAAGCCACTGAACAAGGGGCTGTTATCTCTGCCCCCCCCCCCATGGTGTTGGAAATCGAAACTGCACAGTGAGGAAAAGGGACGACTTTGCAAGGGATGGAAGAGATGGAAATGTCAGAGAAGCATGTTGGAGTCAGCTCAACTCCTCTGCTTCCTGTTCACAGCCAAGTTTCTTGAGCTTGTGGTTGAAAAGAGAAAAGTTGTCAAGATGGAGTAAGAGGCTTCTGTTAAAGGCTCCAAACGAGCAACCAGCCCCTGAGAATTGACATGGAAGTTGGGGGGGCGATCTTCCGTTCCTGTTTCAGATTTCTAACAATATAACCTTCCAGGTGTGACAGCTGAAAGCCAGCTCTACCTCATTTCCATGAGGCATGGATAAGGTAGATTGCCAACAGCTTTTTCCACAGGGTAGGGGAGTCTAAACCTCAGGGGCACAGGATTAAGGTGAGAGGGGAGAGGGTCCAGAAGGTCAATTTTTTTCACACAGTGAGTGGTGAGTGTCTGGAATGGACTGCCAGAGGGTAGTGGTGGAGGTGAGATCAATTTTGTCATTTAAGAAACATTTGGATGGGTACATGGATGGGATAGGTATGGAGGGATTTTGGCTAAAGGTAGGCAAATGGGACTAGATTAAATTGACCATGCTAAATTGCCTATTGTGTTCAGGGATGTGTAGGGTAGGTGCATTAGTCAGGGATAAATGTAGAGGAATGGGTCTGGGTGGGTTACCCTTCGGAGGGTCGGTGTGGACTTGTTGGGCCAAAGGGCCTGTTTCCACACTGTAGGGAATCTAATGTAATCCTGAGGCTATTCCCTCTTGTCCTAGTTTCACCTGCCAATGGAAACATCCTCTCTACTTCTATCTTATTGATTCCTTTCATAATTTTATATGCTTCTATAAGATCCCCTCCTCGCTCTTCTAAATTCCAATGAATATAATCCCAGTCTACTCAGCCTCTCCTCATAAGCCAACCCCCTCAACTCTGGAATCACCCCAGTGAACCCCCTCTGCACCCCCATTACAGGAAGCAATCTGCCAGGAAGCCCACTTGGTAAACTGATAGGCATTCGTTCAGGCCAGCTTCCTCATAGTTGGGGGTGTGGGAGTTTGTATCCACATGCACCCTCAAAATAAAAAGTGGGAAATCCCAACATTTGCTTTAAAACTACAGCCAGGCTCACTCTAATGGGTTAAATTTGAAGAAGTTGGTTTCTAGTGGACAAACATAACGGAGCACGTTCAGAACAGAAAACAGAAAGGAGAAAAAAGCAAAAAGTCTCGTAAACCTACAATTAGATTCCAGCCGGCAACTCCCTTCCAGACTTCCCTTATGTTTCTTAAACACTGTAAATATATATAAGTCTTTGCAACCCCCCACTTAGATTCCAGAGTGTAGGTCACTTCTGGGTGTTTGTTATTATAAGTATAAATTACCTGACAAGCTGAAAAGCATGCCAACATTGTACCAATATATGTCTTAGAAATCTGTTCTACTGTCATCATTGTCAAAATATACTGTCAAATAATGCATTGTAGGGAGTATTATATTATATCTATCATGCAGATGTGGTCGTGGAATAAATCATTAAAATACAACTTTGTTTTGGCCTGAATGAACTCATGACTTAAAACATTATTCTTTGACTTCTTTGACCTCAAATTGAATTTTGAGCAGTTGGATATCTCTCTCTCTCTTGATGTTAGTCAATCTCCATGTATTCCTCAACCATTGTGGCTTCCAGGATAGAAACTCACAACAATTCAATGTAGGTGCCCTGTTTGGCAATCATAATGAGAGAGGTCAGGAAAGTGGGTGATGTGAACCATTATATGTCATTCAGGTCCTGTATGTCATACAGGTGGCTCTCTAATGCTGTGGCCATGTTTGTTAGGACATAGAGGAACTAACTTACCAGTGCTACAGCTGTCTTGAGGATACTTGGCTTTGGCGAGGTGGGAGGATGTCAGTTTAGTTCAGTTGGCCGGATGGTTGGTTTGTGAAGCCAAGTGTGATGCCAATGACGTGGGTTCAATTCCCATCACCAGTTTGAGATTACCATGAAGGACTCTCCTTCTCAACTTCTCCCCTTATCTGAGGTGTGGTGACCCTCAGGTTAAACCATCACCAGTTCTCTCTCTCTCTCTCTCTCTAATGAGAGACAAGCCCTATGTCTGGTGAGACTATGACAACTTGGTTTTGACATTGAATTCCATTTCTCTGTACCTGACATTATTCACATTGATCATAACTAGTGTCAGCCATGGCTCAGTCACAAAATGCAATACATTTTTATTGTGCTTAGAGAAATTTGTTTTGGGTACAATTGCTCAGAATAACCAAAATAAAATGAATTAATTACATCAGCAATACCACTCCTTCCAAAACAGAACAGTTCCAAAAACTCACACACAAACAAAATAAAGGGAGATGGAACATTAAAGTCTAGGATCTTCATCCCTGGCATGAATTTCTTTATGCAGAGGGTGGTGGGTGCCTGGAATTTTTTGCCAGCAGAGGTGGTAGAGGCTGGCATGATAGCACCATTTAAGATGTATCCAGACAGATATATGAATGAGCAGGGAACAGAGGGATACAGATCCTTGGAAAATAGGTGACAGGTTTAAATAGAGGATCTATTGATGGCTTTGAGGTATGTAGAGAAGAGGTGTTGGAAATCCTGGAAAAGGTGAAAATAGATAAGTCCCCTGGGCCTTGGGCCTGATGGCATTTATCCTAGGATTCTCTGGGAAGCAAGGGAGGAGATTGCAGAGCCATTGGCCTTGATTTTTATGTCCTCTTTGTCTACAGGAGTAGTGCCAGAAGACTGGAGGATAGAAAATGTGGTTCCCTTGTTCAAAAAGGGGAGTAGGGATAACCCTAGTAACTATAGGCCGGTGAGTCTCACTTCTGTTGTGGGCAAAGTCTTAGAGAGAATTGTAAGGGATAGGATTTATGAACATCTGGATAGGAATAATGTGATCAAGGATAGTCAGCATGGTTTTGTGAAGGGCAAGTCATGCCTCACAAACCTTATTGAATTCTTTGAAAAGGTGACGAAGGAGGTTGATGAGGGCAAAGCGGTAGATGTGGTATATATGGATTTTAGTAAGGCGTTTGATAAGGTTCCCCATAGTAGGCTA
>NC_057723.1:76222354-76232260 GCF_004010195.1 Chiloscyllium plagiosum
CTGGGGTCATGTTGCAGTTGTATAAGACTCTGGTGCGGCCGCATCTGGAATATTGTGTGCAGTTTTGGTCGCCATACTATAGGAAGGATGTGGAGGCACTGGAACGGGTGCAGAGGAGGTTTACCAGGATGTTGCCTGGTATGGAAGGAAGATCGTATGAGGAAAGACTGAGACACTTGGGGCTGTTTTCATTAGAGAAAAGAAGGTTTAGGGGTGACTTGATTGAGGTGTACAAGATGATTAGGGGGTTAGATAGGGTTGACAGTGTGAACCTTTTCCCGCGTATGGAGTTGGGTATTACAAGGGGGCATAGCTTTACATTAAGGGGGGTAGATATTGGACTGAAGTTAGGGGTAGGTTCTTCACTCAGCGAGTCGTAAGTTCATGGAATGCCCTGCCAGTAGCAGTGGTGGACTCTCCCTCTTTATGGGCATTTAAGCGGGCATTGGATAGGTATATGGAGGATAGTGGGTTAGTATAGGTTAGGTGGGCTTGGATCGGCGCAACATCGAGGGCCAAAGGGCCTGTACTGCGCTGTATTCTTCTATGTTCTATGTTCTATCTGGATCGGCGCAGGCTTGGAGGGCTGAAGGGCCTGTTCCTGTGCTGGCATTTTCTTCGTTCTTTGTTCTATGAACAGTACCGATGGACGTGTAATGTGCTTCTGTCCTCCAAAAGTGTCCTTTGAGTGGAAAATGGAGATTAAGACAAAACGTGGACTTTTGCAAGCTTTCTGCTTGCTCACCATTGCAATCCTGCTGTTACTCTGCTTTCAGAAACCCCTGGCCAAGGAGCATTCCTGCCTTCCCTGGCCCAGTGCACCCCTGTACAATGGTATTCATGGCCAATGCTCTAACACTTGGGCTTACATTAGAAAAATATAAATTCAAAGTGCACAGCATTACCTGGAGCACATAATCTAGGCTGACACCCATGTGCCGTACCAATGGAATACTACATTGTCAGAGGTGTTAGCTCTCAAAAGAGACTTAAAATCAGTCTGCTGTCTCAGGGAGATGTAAAATATTCCACGGTACTATTTCTAAACAGGGCATGAAACTTGCAGCATGGTGATCTCCCAGTGGACAGGTTGGGACATCACACCTGGGGACTCCATGTTCCACGGGAGGTGTTTATTTGTTTTACAGACACAGCCCCATCATCATTTGGGGGTGGGGAGAAAGACAACGTAACCCCTTCTAATCAGCGGGAGCACACCCGAGAGAAACCTTTCAACTCTGCTCCGAGAGCACTCAAAATGGAGGCTCCCTCTCACGCACCATGTCGCCATAGCAGCAGCAGCATCTCACCCAGTGGCCTTCCCCAAAGCTACAGAAGTTGCTGCCCACCAGAGAGAATGCCACTGCAGTCCCAGTGCTTAGCTCACCCTGTGCCAATGAAATCTCAACCCATGCTTCAGTGCCAAAGCTCCCTGTTTGGGATGAGTTGCATTTGTTAATATGCTTCACCGATTTAGAATTTGACCCCATTTCGGGTAATATTCCATTGATTTCTTTGTGGACTTTTTATAGGTGATAGCTCCAGGCCACTGTTAATAGCTTGTTTTCTGTCCCCCTCACTTCCAAACACTGTGATTACTCCAGTTCTTAGGCAGAAATACACTGAAGGTTGCAGTTATGATTCTAGAATCATAGAATTTCTACAGGTGGAAACAGGCCCTTCGGTCCAACAAGTCTACACTGATCTTAACCCAAGCAGATCCATTCCCCTACCTAGTTACTTCACTTTTACCCCTGAAACACTATGGGTAATTTAGCATGGCCAATTCACCCTAACCCGTACATATTTGGACTGTGGGAGGAAACCAGAGCACGCAGAGGAAACCCATGCAGACACTGGGAGAATGTGCAAACTCCACACAGACAGTCACCCAAGGCTGGAATCGAACCCGGATCTCTGGCACTGTGAGGTAGCAGTGCTAGCCACTGAGCCACCGTGCCACCCCACACTGAGCTGTTGTGCTGCCCTAGGTAATGTTACGTATATCTGGCAAGAGTATATGGCTGATCATTGCAGCCAGTTATCCTTAGACATTAATAATTATCCACAGATCTAAAGGAAATACATTAAACTGTGGGGGCAAATGTTGCATGCAAGCTATTTCCTCATAATTGCTGAAACTCTAAGTCTTATTATGGATACATGCGAGCAACGTATATATTAAAGGCATCAAAGGAAACCCGAAGGTTCGAGCCTATAACTCACTCCTGGATATCTATTACTCTGAAACATAAATCAACTGAACCTTCAAATGGATTCCAGTCTGTAACTTATCTCCGAAAACCAGCATCCACTAGCAACCAGCTACCCCAGCGCATTATTCAAAATTGCTATTCTCCTTTACAAATCACTCCAAGTCCCCACCTTATTCTC
Organism: Chiloscyllium plagiosum; assembly: GCF_004010195.1. Classification (NCBI taxonomy): domain Eukaryota; kingdom Metazoa; phylum Chordata; class Chondrichthyes; order Orectolobiformes; family Hemiscylliidae; genus Chiloscyllium; species Chiloscyllium plagiosum. Next base: position 76,224,749 of record NC_057723.1, read on the forward strand.
CATAGCCTTTAGCTGATACAACTGCAGAGTACGCAGGCAGTACTGTATCAGAGAGAATACCAGCTTTCAGGTGAGATGCTAAACTTGGGTATCTGTCTCCTCAGGTAACCGCGAAATGATCTCCTAACCGGATCTGTTTGAATTGGAGCGGGATGTTTCCCTGGTGTCCTAGCCTGCACATCTCCCTCAGTAAACACTACTAAAACAGATTAACAGATCATTCACTCCATTGTTGGCCATGCCTTGATACGTACACATCAGTGGTGATTACTGTGGTAGTTTTCCAGAGGACCCTACCAACATCTTGTATTTGCCACCTCTGCCAATATGCAGTACTAGGTAAGTGCTTTTGGAGATAATTGGCTGTCACCAGTCTCCCATTATCTTGGATGTATTTAGTGATGAATGGCAGAGGATGCGCTGCTACAGAAGAGATACTGTTTAGATAACAGGAAGATTTATTGATGATCACAACTACATTTACTCAGACGTTACTAGGACTTTATGGAACTGGTCCCTCGGGAGCAGAACATTTTGCCTCCATCCTCTCACTGTGTGTGACATCAGTACAATGAGTGGAGCCAATGTAACATGAACAATAACCTTTTCAGAACAATTGCCTTATATAACATCACCCCAGGGTTTCTTGCCCAGTGTTAACCCACTATATAATCATATATATATGACCATATTATATTTACCACCCCCTCATCCTCCCCCAAGTTTTTAACCTCACTAATGTAGATATTGCACACTTTTCACAGAATATGCTCTCCTCAGACTTGGAAAAATGGTAGGTCTTCTGCTTAAGAACTGTTGACCTTTGTTGTGATCTGTCAATCAATTCTCTGTTGGACAATTTTGGATGTCCTTTGTCAATATTCTTGTTAGTCCATGATCTTACATGATGGGCCCTTAATCTCCTGAATTTCCTTTGCAAAAGAACTCGTTGACAAAGTTAGCTTGGGTTTATGGTCAACATGGTCTGGTCTGTTTCTATATGACTCTATGACACGATGAATATCACCCGAATTTCATGAATGTCCATCATGCAAGACATCTGCTCTATCGAAACAAATGCTCGTTATCTTGTAGTATCATGGATCTCTGGATTAGGAAGATGTCATTTCATTTGGAACGTATGATCCCTTTCTGCAAGATCCTGGATGTTTGGTCTTGATCATGCCCTGAATCTGTGGGCATTTTCTTGTTGCCATGAAGTGATACCGAGTTGTTGATTCAGTTGTTGTTGTTGTTGCTTGTCTGGTGAAGTAAACTTTTCAAATTCTCAATCATGTCACTGCAATATCGGTGCTCACTCAGCACTATCTCCATCACCAACACTGAATGTTCCAATTTCTGTGGGTGGTCAGTGACAGATTCCTGAAGGAGCCCACGTATGTTCTGCTGCTCATGCTGGTTCTCAGTATTCACTTCTTCTTTCGGGTTTTGTTGAGTTTTAGCTTCTGACCTTCCTTTTGCTAGTGATAGGAATGTTTTTCCAACCTGCCAAAAGCAATATTTTCCAAATTCTGTACTATCTCAGATTTTGCAATGAATTAAGATATCTTTAATCACTTGTAATATATCTTCCTGAAGGCAAACTGGGCCAACAAGTTTTCTGTCACGCATTAGCAAGCTGTTTATGATTTTGAAATGCTGTCAGTGCTCAAAGTACATGTTCTCAGCCAACTCAATGGACCTGTATTTTTCCTTTCTAATCCTGTGCTAATTTTACCAACGTTATTCCCTTACTCGAGCAATCTTGACATATAAACTGTGTGGCTTATATATATTTTTAATAGTATTCATTTTAACTTTGGTTTAGCGATATATGAGTTTTCTGTGTGTCTAAAATTAATGATTAACTATTAAATATTTCTGTAGACAAGGTGATTTATTTTTAAACAGCTTGTGAGAGCTACTTTGGCCGCACTAACAGATTTTTGTTTACCTTAGAATGTTTATGACTTAGCAAGGTGAGCCAATATGTATTAAAGTCTATTAGAGGTTTTCAGAGAAAGTGTTGTTTTAAGCTTAGAGGAAACAACCAGATCTTAGAGGGAGAGACTTATTTTTTAAAATTTGACGTAGTTTTGGTCAGCTCTGTGAAGTCCTTTGATGCGGAGGTGCCAGTGTTGGGCTGGGGTGGACAAAGTCAGAAATCACCTGACGACTTCACCTGATGAAGGGGCAGTGCTCCGAAAACTTGCGATTTCAAATAAACCTGTTGGACTATAACCTGGTGTTGAGATTAGAGTGGTGCTGGAAAAGCACAGCAGATTAGGCAGCATTCGAGGAGTAGGAAAATCAACGTTTCAGGCAGGAGCCCTTCATCAGGAAAGGTGAATGGCTCCTGCCCAAAACGTCAATTTTCCTGCTCCTCGGATGCTGCCTGACCTGCTGTGCTTTTCCAGTACCACTCTAATCTTGACTATAATTTCCAGCATCTGCAGTCCTTACTTTTGCCCATAACCTGGTGTTGTGTGACTTCTGACTTTGTGAAGTCCTTTGACAGAGATGGTTGTACAGAGCAGTGCTCCTGAGAAGGGAGAATGTTGCATAACTACATAACTTTAGATTAATAAATTAGTGATAACCTCAAGCCTCAAAGTGTTGGAATAAAACCCTGAAGAGGTTATTTTAAGCGGAGTACATTTAAGTTTAGGTGTATGATAGCTCCAGGAAGAAGCTACACCAAGATGTTTCATCAAGATGGCAGCTGAGTTGGGCTGATGTGCTGTGGCTTGTATGCTCCAATCATTTTTCTATTTGTCTTTTTCATGTTTTTTTTTATTTCCTCACTTATTTTACTTACTTACTTAGTTTCCTTTACTTTCCTCTTGTCCTGAGCTCCAACAGCATTGGTGCCAGCAAGGAATCCCAATGAGGCTGTGAGTGAGCCCAGCACAGACCCAAGTGCATCCTGGTTTTGTCTTCCAGAGTGAACACGGGACCCGGCATCAGAATCTGCTAACGTCGGCAGAGGCAGCATCGGTGAGGTAGACCCAGTGGTGAAAGATGGTGCCTGAGGCTCAGCGACTTGCTCATTGGGTGGGTCTGGTGGCGGTGCCAATGAAACGGTGGTGGAATTACATCATAGCGACATCAATGTGGTGGTCCCAGTGGCAAGAGGCATGACTCTGACTTTGGTGAGTCTAGTGCAGGTGGTAGTGAGGCCGTGGAGGGCTGGAATTGGTCTAGTGATGAAAGATGGCGCCTGGAGAGTGGTAATTTTGATGTTAGTTGGTTCCAGTGTAGACAGCGGGTGGGCAATGGAGGAAGGATGGTGACACAGATATCGTTGATGATGAGCTGGCTCAAGGCTGATGGCGTCTCTTTAAGCTTTATCTTTCGTTCATTTCCTTATTCTTAAACTATTCAAAATGGTGCTAGATCATAGCTACAGTTGAAAGCTTTTCACTGTATTTTACTGCTTTTCTCACTGTGAAATGCACATGACAGTAAAGTCATTTACTGTCATTTACCACTTGAATTCATTCATTCAAGCTGTCAGCGTTGCCAATCTCGGAGTTAAAGTTGCAGTTACCTTTCGGCTATTAAGGTGTTAGGAAAGATTTTTATTCTCTGATCTGGGTTATTTCAGGACTCTTTCAGGGAGGTTGCATTTTCTAAACTTGTAAAGAAGTGTTTTTGGATTAATGGTTTCATTGTGTGATTAAAACTGTTTGCATTTGTATTACAAGAAATAGTTTGCTGTTTATTCCATTTTACCTTCATTTCTTTTGGTTAACCAACTTCTGCTGTATTGCTGAAACAAAACCTGAAACATTGTATGCTTATGTTTCACTGAAAGACCACCCCATTGAAATCAAAATAAAGTGAAACTTGTTAGTGCTGCTAAAGTAGCTCGCACAAGCAGTTTTAAAATAAATCACCATGACTACAGAAAGCAAACCAAGTCACATTTCAGCCTGGGATACAGAACAAAGAACAATACAGCACAGGAACAGGACCTTCAGCCCTCCAAGCTTGTGCTGACACATTTTGCCTTTCCATACTATAACTGTCTTCACTTAGAAGATCCATATCCCCCTATTCATGTGTTCATCCAGGTATTTCTTGAATGCTGCTATTGTGTCTGCTTCCACCACCCCCTCTGGCAGCATGTTCCAGGCACTCATCATTCTCTGTGTGAAAAACCTGCCTTGCACATCTCTTTTAAACACCCCTCACACCTTGAACTTGCATCCCCAAATAATTGATCTTTCCATCCAAAAAAAAAGGTTTCATACTTTCCACTCAATCCGTGCCAATCACAGTTTTATAAACTCCTATCTGGGATCTAACCTGTCCTGTAATAGCATCATCTGGGATCATACAACAAGCCTTCAGTTACTCATTAGAGTCTCAGTCGCTCTACATAGAGGAACATTGATTATCCAAAGGACAAGGACAGGGAGTATTTCATTCAGTTAATCGAATTCCGGATATTCGATGCCGGATAACATAGTTTAGCTGTGCATCGGGACCTTGCGATCTTGCCGGATAATCCAATTTACAGATAATTGAATGCCAGATAATTGAGGTTTCTCCATACTTTCAAAGTGCGTCTGACATTTCTCTCTTTCCTAGCCCACAATCCATATTTCAATGGTTCTTACCAGCTTCTGAGTAATGTTTTGTCTTTAGAATGCTAAGCTTACTTTTTGCATCTTCCATGGATCTTTACCTGTCTCTTTCTCTTGGTATTTGCATCTCACCTGCTGACTGACTGTCCATGTCTTCTGAAAACAGTAATGCTCTTAACCATTCATAGAATGGGTGGAGCTAATGTAACATGAATGTGACCCCCTTCTGCGTTATCTTACACCATGGTTATGTTGCAAGTGAACACTTTGGGACGTCATTAGGACATGAAAGTTGCTATTGCAAATGCAATCATTCCCTTGATCTGTGTGGCCTCCCACCAGCATCTACCATCTTAATCTCTAACTTGGCAATGTTGCCTGCAAGGCTCATGGGGTAGCAGAACATTCGATCGTTTTGCTCCCCTCCAAAAACCATCACCTTACAACATCAAAACCAACCTGACCGTTCCCCTTGGCTTGTTTTATTTCTATTACTTGGCTGCTTTGGGGCTTGAAATATGTATGATGTTATGAATGTATAAATACAAGTTGCTATGAACCACTCAAACATCTTGAATGGATTGCAGCTTTTATCCTGCTTCTTTTGTCCATCATTCTAAAAATCTGGACTTGGTTTTAGCCTTTAATTTGTTTCCAAGCAACCATTTCGTTTCATTTCAACCTAGCTACTAGTCCTGTTTCCCCAAAAGGTCTACTATTTTTGGCCTTAGCTTCCTATGGCCAGTATTTCATTGCATTTGTTCACTGGACGTAGGCATCATTGCGTAGGCCAGCACTCATTGCCCTAATCGTCCTCAGTATGATGGATTTAGTCACGCATCTGTGTATCCAACTGATAAAGGACTGGTATAAGTATGCCTCTGCTGAAGTAATTAAACTCCCCATAAGTTTAAAATGAAAATAATTTCATGTGCACATTGAGGCAAAAGATTGTTTCCTGACTTCTGGAATGTTGTGTACAGTTCTGTCACCCAGTAAAAGGAAGGATATTATTAAGAAGGTTCAGAAGAGATTCCCCAGGATAAGGAAGGTTTGAGTTATAAGGAGAGGCTGGATAGGCTGGGACTTTTCTCACTGGAGCGTAGGAGATTGAGAGGTAACCTTACAGAGGTTTATAAAATAATGAGGGGTACAGATGGTGTTAATGGTAGTTGTTTTTTTCCTTAGGATGAGGGACACATTTTTAAGGTGAGAGGAGAGAGACTTAAAAAAGGCATGGGGTCAAATGTTTCACTCAGAGGGTGGCTCGCGTAATGAACTCCCTGAAGAAGTGGTGGATGTGGGTACAGTTACGATGTTTAATAGAAAGAAAGGATATGGTCCAGGACCAGGCAGGAGGGACTAGTTTAGGTTTGGGATTATGTTCGGCACGGACTGGTTGGACCAAAGGGTCTGTTTCCGTGCCGTATGACTTTGGGCTTGTGCCCAAGATATACAGCTTGTACTGCATGTTGAGGAGTCTTTGCTCCCTTCAGGCTGAACTGTCTGTTTCTCACCAGTATCCAGGCAATTATACTGAAGCCTGGAGTTGAAGGAAACCGCTTGTCACTCCTGTTGACCCTGGCATTTGGAAAGCAGCAGAATAAGCTTTCAGTCTGGGCCACGGTTTAGGCTAAATAGATCGATAAGGAAACAGTAGCACGGATGAACGACTTACACAGATGCACAGTGATTCTACTCCAGAAGCAGGAAATACAAGCACAAAACTCATCGGCATGAAAGAACATTCCACACTATCACTTTAAACAGACATGTGCTGCTAATGCTTTCCCTGACAGTTTCTCTTGTGCTGTGATGGCTTCGGTTGGACTCTTTAGTTGGCGTAAGTTAGCCTGGGAAGTACTTCCAACCCCCCCCCAACTGTGAAATTCAACAAAGGTAATGAGATACGCGTCTCTCTTGATTGCAACAGGCTGCCAAACATTGATGTTAGGGAATCATATTTCTAGATTTTACCAAGCTGGCCTGCAAAGAATTATTGGTCGAAATTATAGTATGGTTTTGATATGCAGTGAGGGTCATGATTCCAAGGATTAATTCCCAAAGCCTCAGCAACATTTTCAGACTTAGCAGTGGGATAATAAAGCCTGGAGCTGCAGAAACAGTGGTCAGGGAAAGGCTTTTGTAAGTTCATGCCTTGAGAGAGATGGAATGGCCATTACTAAAAAAAAACATTGGCCATGAATTCACAGCAGCTTCTAACGATATAATGGAGTTCAAATGGGGAAAGTTGCAGCAAGATTCATTTAACCATTATTTTGTTCCATTCAGTCAACATCAGGGTTTCTGCCTCATTTCGTAAATCCTTATTTAAAACAAGCGAGGAGTGGAAACAATTGGAAACCACATGAAGGTGAAGGAAAGCAAGTTATTTTAACTGAGGTGCCTGTTGAGGGCATCAGCTGATTCTAGCAAAAGTGTTTCCTGTTTTCAGCTTGGAGCCTGGCAGAGCTGCTAATATTGATTCCTGAACCTAGAAAGACATTTTGATGATGGGAGAATCTCTTCATATCTGATGCAGAGAACCTATGACTCCTTACCCAGGTATAGGAACTCTACATCATCCACAATATTTGCCTGAGGATTGGAAGACCAATTTGGCATTTATTTATCACAACTGGGTAAATTAGACTTTATTTCCAAAGATTCTGCTGGCTACACAGACCTGGTCAAAATTGTATGGAGGAACTATGTGTGGGAAGAGTTTGTTTGTTGAAAGGGAGGCAATGAAAGAATTCATCCAGCTTCTGGTGCTAGACAACCAAACCCCATCCCCAACACACATACTGCACCCCCACCCCAACACACATACTGCACCCCCACCCCGACACACACAATGCGCCTCCACCCCAACACACACACTGCACCCCCCCTACCTCCCCCTCACCCCCCACCCCCA